>NC_049988.1:322500-358602 GCF_000003815.2 Branchiostoma floridae | reverse complement strand
CTTTCGCAGCCTACGTTAAAAATCGCGGACCAACGCCCCCCCCCCCCCCCCCCCCAAAAAAAAAACCCAACCCCGTCCGAAGACTGCAAAGGAGTCTAAGAGCAAACCCCCTTAATACTGTTTACTTATATCCGCCCCCAAACTGGAAACGATAATAGACCAACAATTAACAGCATCCGGCACATAGCGACATTCAACAAATATTTCTTTTGTTTAAAAAGAGGACAATGTGGCACTGCGCTCAAGTTACGTATTTTGTTTCAACAGTACCATATGCAAAGTACAGACAAGAGTAGTACTAAAGTATCTTACCTTCCCGACCGAAGTCAGGTACCCGTTTTTACATCTGGGTGGAGTGAAGAAGGTCGTCTAAAGAGCCTTTCAACGTCGGGGGACGGAGAGTATCGAACTTAGGACCTCTATGTTCCCAACCCAACACAGCTATCAGTTACGTGGCACAAAATGTCACGCACCCACCTTGACGGCAGGATACCTATATTTTTCAACTGGCGAGGCGGGGACCAACTAGATTGTAGAAATGGTGAGTTTGGGATACTGTAGATGGATAAGTATTCGCGGCGATTCTGTATTCGCTGTTTTCGTGGTGGCTTTTTCATTTACTTTTGTACTTACACCCGCTAGCATGTCCATCGACTTATGAGATACTGGTACTTACATCCGCTCGTACATCCATAACCTTATCAGACACCGGTACTTACATCCGCTCGTACCTTCATCATTAGTAGACACTGGTACTTACATCCGCTCGTACATCCATAACCTTATCAGACACTGGTACTTACATCCGCTCGTACATCCATAACCTTATCAGACACTGGTACTTACATCCGCTCGTACATCCATAACCTTTTCAGACAGTTGTACTTACATCCGCTCGTACATCCATAACCTTATCAGACACCGGCACTTACATCCGCTCGTACATCCATAACCTTATCAGACACCGGTACTTACATCCGCTCGTACCTTCATCATTAGTAGACACTGGTACTTACATCCGCTCGTACATCCATAACCTTATCAGACACTGGTACTTACATCCGCTCGTACATCCACAACCTTATCAGACACCGGTACTTACATCCGCTCGTACATCCACAACCTTATCAGACACCGGTACTTACATCCGCTCGTACGTCCATAACCTTATCAGACACCGGTACTTACATCCGCTCGTACCTTCATCATTAGTAGACACTGGTACTTACATCCGCTCGTACATCCATAACCTTATAAGACACTGGTACTTACATCCGCTCGTACGTCCATATCCTTATCAGACACTGGTGCTTACATCCGCTCGTATGTCCATAGCCTTATCAGACACTGGTACTTACATCCGCTCGTACGTCCATAACCTTATCAGACACTGGTACTTACATCCGCTCGTACGTCCATAACCTTATCAGACACTGGTACTTACATCCGCTCGTACGTCCATAACCTTATCAGACACTGGTACTTACATCCGCTCGTACGTGCATATCCTTATCAGACACTGGTACTTACATCCGCTTGTACATCCACAACCTTATCTGACACCGGTACTTACATCCGCTCGTACGTCCATAACATTATCAGACACTGGTACTTACATCCGCTCGTACGTGCATATCCTTATCAGACACTGGTACTTACATCCGCTTGTACATCCACAACCTAATCTGACACCGGTACTTACATCCGCTCGTACGTCCATAACATTATCAGACACCGGTACTTACATCCGCTCGTACATCCATAACCTTATCAGACACTGGTACTTACATCCGCTCGTACATCCACAACCTTATCAGACACCGGTACTTACATCCGCTCGTACGTCCATAACCTTATCAGACACCGGTACTTACATCCGCTCGTACGTCCATAACCTTATCAGACACCGGTACTTACATCCGCTCGAACATCCATAACCTTATCAGACACCGGTACTTACATCCGCTCGTACGTCCATAACCTTATCAGACACTGGTACTTACATCCGCTCGTACGTCCATAACCTTATCAGACACCGGTACTTACATCCGCTCGTACGTCCATAACCTTATCAGACACTGGTACTTACATCCGCTCGTACGTCCATAACCTTATCAGACACTGGTACTTACATCCGCTCGTACGTCCATAACCTTATCAGACACCGGCACTTACATCCGCTCGTACATCCATAACCTTATCAGACACCGGTACTTACATCCGCTCGTACCTTCATCATTAGTAGACACTGGTACTTACATCCGCTCGTACATCCATAACCTTATCAGACACTGGTACTTACATCCGCTCGTACATCCACAACCTTATCAGACACCGGTACTTACATCCGCTCGTACATCCACAACCTTATCAGACACCGGTACTTACATCCGCTCGTACGTCCATAACCTTATCAGACACCGGTACTTACATCCGCTCGAACATCCACAACCTTATCAGACACCGGTACTTACATCCGCTCGTACGTCCATAACCTTATCAGACACTGGTACTTACATCCGCTCGTACGTCCATATCCTTATCAGACACCGGTACTTACATCCGCTTGTACGTCCATAACATTATGAGACACTGGTACTTACATCCGCTCGTACATCCATAACCTTATCAGACACTGGTGCTTACGTCCGCTCGTACGTCTATAACATTATCAGACACCGGTACTTACATCCGCTCGTACGTCCATAACCTTATCAGACACTGGTACTTACATCCGCTCGTACGTCCATAACCTTATCAGACACTGGTACTTACATCCGCTCGTACGTCCATAACCTTATCAGACACTGGTACTTACATCCGCTCGTACGTCCATAACCTTATCAGACACTGGTACTTACATCCGCTCGTACGTGCATATCCTTATCAGACACTGGTACTTACATCCGCTTGTACATCCACAACCTTATCTGACACCGGTACTTACATCCGCTCGTACGTCCATAACATTATCAGACACTGGTACTTACATCCGCTCGTACGTGCATATCCTTATCAGACACTGGTACTTACATCCGCTTGTACATCCACAACCTAATCTGACACCGGTACTTACATCCGCTCGTACGTCCATAACATTATCAGACACCGGTACTTACATCCGCTCGTACATCCATAACCTTATCAGACACTGGTACTTACATCCGCTCGTACATCCATAACCTTATCAGACACCGGTACTTACATCCGCTCGTACGTCCATAACCTTATCAGACACTGATACTTACATCCGCTCGTACGTCCATAACCTTATCAGACACTGGTACTTACATCCGCTCGTACATCCATAACCTTATCAGACACTGGTACTTACATCCGCTCGTACGTCCATAACCTTATCAGACACCGGTACTTACATCCGCTCGTACGTCCATAACCTTATCAGACACCGGTACTAACATCCGCTCGTACGTCCATA
Source organism: Branchiostoma floridae (assembly GCF_000003815.2). Lineage (NCBI taxonomy): Eukaryota > Metazoa > Chordata > Leptocardii > Amphioxiformes > Branchiostomatidae > Branchiostoma > Branchiostoma floridae. The sequence continues at coordinate 355,163 of NC_049988.1, read as the reverse complement.
ACCTTATCAGACACTGGTACTTACATCCGCTCGAACATCCATAACCTTGTAAGATACTGGTACTTACATCCGCTCGTACGTCCATATCCTTATCAGACACTGGTACTTACATCCGCTCGTACGTCCATAACCTTATCAGACACTGGTACTTACATCAGCTCGTACGTCCATAACCTTATCAGACACCGGTACTTACATCCGCTCGTACGTCCATATCCTTATCAGACACTGGTACTTACATCCGCTCGTACGTCCGTAACCTTATCAGACACTGGTACTTACATTCGCTCGTACGTCCGTAACCTTATCAGACACTGGTACTTACATTCGCTCGTATGTCCATTACCTTATCTGACACTGGTACTTACATCCAGTGCCCCCCCAACTCGTGACTGTGACCCTGGTACTTACATCCAGTGTCCCCCCAGCCCGTGACCGTGACCCTGGTACTTACATCCAGTGTCCCCCCAGCTCGTGACGGTGACCCTGGTACTTACATCCAGTGTTCCCCCAGCTCGTGACGGTGACCCTGGTACTTACATCCAGTGTTCCCCCAGCCCGTGACGGTGACCCTGGTACTTACATCCAGTGTTTCCCCCAGCCTGTGACCGTGACCCTGGTACTTACATCCAGTGTTCCCCCCGCCCGTGACGGTGGCCCTGGTACTTACATCCAGTGTACCCCCAGCCCGTGACGATGACAATTGTCCCGGCAGAAACCATGGTGTCTGGCAGAGACGCTGGGCTGACCCAAGAGTTGATGGTGACGGGAGAGCTGAGCTTGATGAGCATGATGTCGTTATCCAGGGTGTTGCTGTTGAAGTCTAGACAAGGAGACCGGCGGTGACAAAGCGCTCGTGTTGGTGCAGAGTTTAGCAATATGTTCAAGCACTTATTTGATCAGTTTCCAACGTATTTCGGCATAAAACCTCGTTGTGTCGAGTGATGCAATTTTTAAAGTGATATTGGTAGTCTGTTGCACACACACAGTTTGAGCATGTGGTTTAACCCAATAACATGTGCGTCTCTAAGAATCACGTGATGTACGTATATGTAATACTAGTAGATTCTTACTTGGATGTAGTATGATCCGTTCTACGCTACGCCTCTGTTCGTGCCCCTCGTTTCTGCTCAAGTCGTGCTCTCCAGCGACCACGGTTATGGCACTGTGAATGATACAGCATAGTCCGTAGACGGACATTCAACGCGTCTTATTACAGTCAAACCTGTATTAGGGGCCACCTCTACAGAGGGGCCACCTATCCATAGTGGCCACTTTTTGTCGGTCCCTTGGGTATTTTATCTACAAGTTGCCACCTCTATACAGGGGCCACCTGTCTAAAGTGGCCACATTTGTCTGGTCCCTTGAGTGGCCACTATAGACAGGTTTGACTTTATATGGATTTCATTTTCATCCTCAGTATTATGTAGTTGAATACCTTTACTTTTCACAATACAGTGGTAACTTTCTTCATTGACAATGGTATCATGGGGAGTAAATGATAACGTTCTTTCTACTCTGAGATCGCCTATACTTGCCGATACTCTGTAGCTTGTATGGCGTTCAAACGTCTAATGCATTATTATGCATCAATTACTAATATAGAGCACGTCACTCTGTTTGACTTTCGCAACGGTGACGAGTCAAGGTGCAACCGCACAGTAAGAATGACTCCCCTTACTTCGCAAAAAACTAGGACAACATCTGCTTGACGGTATCCAATTACAACAAGGCTTAAGGCGTGATCATAAGGAAGACCTGAACCACTATACCTGACGGCGTAGAGGTGAAAACTGAAATTATTACATCCGTAATAAAAACAGCTACGGCGAAAAAAAGAACGTGCATCATTTCCCAAAGGAGTACAGGCGACATGCCAATCCACATGCGATTGTGGCATACAGAACACAGAGATATAGGTGCGAACACTCAACGCACAAAGTGATTACAAGACTCTGTTGCTGGAGGTTACCCTCCAGTAACAGAGTAATGATACAAAGGAAAGAAAGTGATAAATCCTACAGCACCTGTTTAAACAGTGAGCGGCGCTGAGGACCCATTGGCTGTTGAGGAGCGTGCCGCCACAGAAATGGCTGCCGGACCGCTGTAGGGACACCTGCCACGGGAAGGCACCCGGGGTAGCCTCCGCACCGCCGACAATCCGGTCTTCATATCCCTCCGCCGCTGGACAAGCAGACGTTTTGTCAGGTGTACGTGGAATAGATCTTCAAGGTTTTATAATTGTCACAAACTGTTTCCTTAATTGCCATCTTCCTTCTCGTCCAAATTTTTGAACGCCTAGCGTTTGTGCTAATGTCTTCATAAATGCTGTGTAGAAATCACTCAAGCAACTTGATATGGTTTTGGAACAGTCAATGTTTTTTACCTTTTCCAAAATCATATCCAGTTGCTTCAGAAATTGCTATTTGACGTATTGTCTATCTGGATGTCTCAACTTCAATGACATCCCGACAAAGGCTGGTTGATTTACATTTGTTTTTGATTGCCAATCTGAACAGATGCCATTTCATTTTAACTTTCTGATTCAGTGATTATGTTTTCGAAAAGGTAATTATAATGTCTTCATTGTAACCTAACAGTAACCAAGGGTAAGTTGCGTACGGTGGTTGTGCAACTGGACACCATATGGTGTGCTAGAACACTTTTTAGAAATCTCGTAAGTCTGCGTCACACAGCAGCAAAATAAACTCCCTGACGAGTATGGCAGCTGTAAATTTTTTGGCAGAAATACACCCAGTGTTCTCTTGATCATTGCTCGATTTTAAGAGATTGGTTGATTTACGCAAAGTCACCGAGCCCCGTATATCATAAAGTGGTAGGTTAGATGTTTACACGAAACAACAGCCCATAATCTTTGGTAACTTTTCAGCGTCCATCGGCCGATAAACGAATCCGGGCCAAATTTGTCGGCATTGTTACAAGATGATACCTACCAGCGTAAGAGACAAGAGCAAGAAGGGCGAAGAAGTGCATGATGAGTTTCAGTCGGCTGTCACAGCTCGGGTGTGAACCATCTAGGATATCGAGGACATATATCTAAGATGTATATATATCTTCCGCAGCTGTCAGATAACGGTAGAGTAAGTAAATACTTGAACAGGTGGGGACTTTTCACAGTAATCGCCTAGCGACGGTAAATATAACTCACTAAAAATAAATATAATAAATATAAGGGTTAGTGTAACCGCAAAGCAACCATAAAAGGTGTACATATATACATGCATACAGCATACATATATGTATATACACATATATACATATGCGTATATATACATACAAACATAATGTACCCATACACATATGTTAGAATGGAGATAGGAAACACTTTTTAAAGGACAATTTTCAATCAATTTGGAAACGTTTGGTCTCAGGTATATATGACTGGGTAAGATGCATGATATTGCTGTTTGTTTCCTTTGATAAAGAGGGTAAACCCCTGAGTTAGAGTTGAGTTAGGGCTGGATGGATCAGACAAAATTTTCAAATCAAGGGTTGAGGTTACAAGGTCCTGAGGATTGCAGAGAAGGGATATTCTTAGTTGGCTGTACTAGTTAAAGCAGTACAGTAAATAGGGGTCTCACTTTCAAAAATAGAAACAACCCGAAAACTACCGAAAACTATCGAAAACAACCGAAAACAACTTTCACTAATTATCGAAAACAACTTTTACTCATTACCTCATTACCAAAAACAACCGAAAACAACTTGAAACTACAAAAAACAACCGAAAACAACTCCACATGACCATAAACATTCATTTCAATGAGTTATCATTTAATATTTTTGACTGTCTTTTGGACAGCAGATAGGCTACGATGGATTTATTTGTTTGACGACATATGTTATTAATACAATATTAGTAATGATAGAGTCAACTATCTCAACGATCAGATTCACGGATCCTGTCTAACTCAACTCTAACTCAGGGGTTTACCCTCTTTATCAAAGGAAACAAACAGCAGTATTATGCATCTTACCCAGTCATACATACTTGAGACACAAGGCTTCCAAATTGATTGAACATTGTCCTTTAAAAACTTGTTTAATATCTCCATTGCACCAACCCTTATATGTACTGTCGCTAGGCGATTACTGTGAAAAGTTACCATCTGTTCAAACATCCTATTTACTCGCTCTACCGTTATCTGACGTCTGCCGAAAGTATATATACATCTTAGATGTGCCTGTACCACCAGTCTGTACCTGGAGTATAGGTGGTTCACGCTTTCGCCCGCACAACCCGATGGATCCGTCACGACTGACGTAGCCTTATTTTCCAACAGTTGGATGTAAAGGATTTTATTTAGATGTATATTTTAACGGAACCTTTACTAAAAACATTATACGACTACAGATTGCTAGCACTTTGATATGTCATGGTTTTCCCTCTCCCAATTTCCTAAAGGCTAATTAATAATATGTAAATGTAAGAATAAAACTTTTTGTATATGCCCCATAAAGTGGAAAACAACACTTATAGCGCTTTTAATACACGTTTTCTATATTCATTATACGATAATTTTTCTGTAAACTGATTTAACAGTAATTTATAAATGACTGACATTACCTAAAACTAATTATGTGTACGCTTTTCTCTCTTCAAATTCGAGTGACTGTAACTGATGATGCATCGTAGAGTTAAGTGAGGCTTAAAGTTAGTGGTAAGTTTTGTAAGATCCGTCGGAGTTTTTTATGAAATGGTAATGATGACCTTGTTTCTGATGGTTAACGTTGTGTAATTGAGGATTACAATCAATGTACAATGTCACATCAATTAATATACTTATAAGTGTATTTTGTTCTATGGAGAGAGCTAACTAAGACATTGATGTGTGATTAACAATTATGATGCGGACTCAATTTTCATGGTACTACAAAAGAACTATTTTTTGTGATAATGCAGGCAGCCAAGGATACATGCATTCTGGCACATAGCTAAAGATTCATTTCGCTTTTTATTTGAATTACTAGAAATGTCAATTTAATTCACATATTCTATGAGTAACAAGATCCGCACAGATTCAACGCAGACATTTTATTACAGATGACGTCTAGGCTGACCCTATTGTGATTTATTTTATTTTTAAGTCTCGGAGTCCTGACATACATGTAAGGTGTCCCTTGTTGTATATTTGTTTCTAGAATCTCTAATACCCGCCTCACATTATATACGATCTTCGGACGTACTTCGCGATCGCAGGAAGGTCGGCTGATTTTAAGATCTTAAGATGGTCTTGTGTATTTTTCGCCCCAAATCTGTCCCCCTCACATATAAGCGAGCTTCGTGCGATCGACGGTGAATAAATCTATGATAATGCACCTCCCATGACCTCTTGCACGCGGACAAGGGAACACAAAACGTTCCTCAAAAAAGGCAAGAGATCAATAAATGTTGCTTATTTTGTTGTCGGAATCTTTTTAACCAATGAATGGAATGCGCGGGCATAATAGAAATGACACAAGAAAGGAAAGTTAGGGTTAGTGTGTCACAAAGCCAGCCTACATACTGCCACAGGGGCCACAATGTTAGAATTACCCTCACATTCCCAGAAATTCAATATTTGTAAACAATCGGAAGTCGGGTGAACGTCGCCCGAACGTCGCCCGACTAACGGGCGTTCGCCTTCCGATTTGCGCTCGATGATTAATAACTATCTCTGTGCTCGACTATCGGTCTTCAATCGTTGGATTGACGCAAGACTATTGACCGATACCCTTGCGAGGTACGCACTATTTGCACGCACGATCTGCGACTCGGTAACGAGCTCTGCGATCTTGGAGATCTCCTGCGACTTGTCGCTTATGTTAAGAACATGTTTCGCTGCACCGCGACCGTCGTAAGACTCCTGAAAATTACCGGCGATCCCTAAAAATCGCAAGATGATCGTGAGAACACCGGACGTCTTACTCACGAAAATGTCATTTAGAGCTCGTAAACTAGTCTTCCGATCGAATCGCGCCTAATGTGATGGGGGTATAATGGAACAAGCGTATTTGATGTCATGTGCCAGGATGAAGACCCTTGGTTACACATAGCCGAATTTGGCTCCCGACTCTCTCCCTATGGGTTAGGAGTGATTCAAGAGCTAGTCGGCTGTAGTCGGCTGTAGTCGGCTGACGTTCGGCTGAGTCGGCTGGTGTTCGGCTGCCTCGGCCGAATGTTTTGAAATGTTCAAAACATTCGGCTCTGAACGGCGGGTCTGGATTGGGTCGGTTGGTGGTCGGCTGGTGTTCGGCATGGTCGGTTAGTGTTCGACTGGTGTTCGGGAGTAACTCAGCAATCAAATTTTAACTGCTTAACCAAGCCATAAACACTGCTAAACACTCCCAGCTTGTTTCCAACCTACCAACGATTCACCCTAAAACCGTAGACAAATCTCTGCTAACTCAATCCCAAGCAAAATGACTATTACCAGGGCGTAGCCGAATCACCCCCCGAACTTCACACGACCGACATCCAGCCCAAAACAAAAAGAACCATAAATACCGTATTAGAGCTATCTGTGATCCAAATTTGATCTCTTGGTGATGCTTACATAATAGAAGAAAGAATTATTTTGATAAAAAATGAAAATGGCTACTTTTTAAAAATCGCTGATTATGTCCATTTCAAGTCGTAAGAGGGTTAGCAATCGGTTGGGAATCAGTCTGGAGTGATTCGGCAGTCTGTGGCTAGAGGTTGGGATGGTTGGTAAAAGGTAAGTTAGCATTTGGGACACAGTCGGGAGTAAGTCATTTACAGGTCGGGAGATGGTTGGGACATGTTCGGGACATGTTCGGCGCTAAAAGATAGGCGTGGTCAGACTGCTCCCGAACACCAGCCGACCTGAGTCGGCTAAGGGTCGGCTGATGTTCGGGAGCTAAATTCGGCTATGTGTAACCTAGGCATAATGCACCCCAACCCGTACGATCCTGTACTTGTGGAGCTGCTAATCACTTTCTATGTAGGTTTGACCAACATGCAAAGCAAACTTCCGTTCGCGATACTGATCGAAAGACGACCATTAAGTCATGTAGCAATGTGCATTGTGGAGACAATTAAAGGTACATTTGTTCCTTTGATGATACATTTTATTTTTGCTAGTGTGGAATACCTTACAACGCCCGGTGATAATGATTAATTAATACGCCAATATTACAATATGTGTGTGTGTGTGTGTGTATGTTTGTGTTTGTGTGTGTATTTGTGTGTGCGCTTGCCCTGTTGTTGATACATATGACAACCGGCGAAATATGGAAATTGATTTTTGAAAAAAAAACACAATGTAAGACATGCCAACACTATCATCGGATGATATCTAACAAGTTTATTACTAAAACGTACTTAGAACAAGAAGTGAAATAGTCTTTGTGTAGATTGTTTTACTGTGTTTGGCGAGGTTTAGGCACTGTGTAATAAATACGCACCTTATTGTGTTATTTTCTAACTTTGTCTTTCAACGAAGAATTTCTATTTGTAACCAGGAGTATAAATATTGTATTGCTGTTTGCTGGACAATAATGGACTAGTTGGTGTGTCGATGCCCGTAAGTCATATTAGCAAGGCGTAAGGTGGACTATAGTAATCTCCTATATCGAGCTCCATTTTATCAGGGTCACACCTGATTGATTGATTTGTTATTATCGTTACTTTGTTAGATAGTTTCATTCATGTTACTTGCTACATTGCCTTATCGTTGATCATCTAATTGTTGTTACACATTTTTATTTTGTTATCATTTGTTTAGCATTCCAATTATTTTATTCGAATTGTGTTCAATAGTTGTTAGGAGGAGGGCTCCTATAAGCCTTTTGGCTTCTACCTCTCTCCCGCACAGTTTTTTATGTATCATTTATCTTTACTTTATATATGCCTCTTTTTATGTGCAAAAAAATAAAATCACAATCAAATCAAACCTCTGGATGCATTACTTTGAGAATTATTTCGTAAATACATGTACTGAAACCAGGTGTGTACTGGTATTTGTTTGCTGTGCGTGTTAGACAAGGTTTGCATACCGTGTAAGAAATACACAGTTTATTGTATTCAAACGTTCAAATGCCAGACTATTGATGTTTATTTTAATGTAGGTTCCAGATAAAACGCTGTGTGTTCATATGTTTATTTCAATCAAATGGGAAGTTTTTAGTCTGTAATAGTCCACACATTATGTGTCGAAGCAATAATCATAATTCAGCGTGATATGCATATTAACTTATTTGAACCACTCACACCAGGAAGGTCCCCTACTCTTTTCGTTAAATGTGGTGGGTTCTTTAACGTGCTCGAAGTGTGGCTCTCCTCAATCACGGGACCTTATTTAATGTCCTATCCGAGGGACAGTCCTAATCGAAGCAAGGTACTTAATTCTCCCGAGTGAAGTGATAAAAGGGCAATAATTGGAACTTGCACCCAGGACCTAGGCTTAAAGTCAAGCACCATGCAGATATGCTAAGCGATATACAAGTATACGTACTATGTACTTACTGATTAATCGTTTAACCATGGCTCTTATTGTTTGACCATGTGTCACATACTCTGCTATTCGTGATGGCTGACACAAGGTGGCGCTTTTGAATAGGTAACTGTAACCTTCATCCACAGCAACAAAAGCCCCACTAGAAAGTGTTTACTTTTCATGTTTAAATGTAAATGTGCTAACAATAGAACAAATATTACAGAGACAGGTCTTGATATACAGGGCATTTTACTGCGACCACTTGGCACGGGTTCACCCCACGTACGCGAGAGCTGCTAGACTCTGGCTTCCCAGCATATTTCATTGGCCAGTGCCAGTGTTATAATAAACGTACATACCTTGTCCTGGTAAACTATCAGTAATATCAGAGTTTCGTTTTCTTTCCTGTTCGTTTTTAGTTGTCTGCCTGGGACTGCCAATATCATCGGCATAATATATGCTGTTGCAACTGATGCGTAAACTATAAATACGTCACGAAGTATGTTACCTACGGTCACTTGTTAAAATAGTGTACTTTAATTTGGCTCACATAATATGTGCCCATTGATATCTTCTTGTCACTCTACGCTGAACATTACTAGCATATGGAATATACAATGTCGTAATTGCACGTAAGAATTTGGAGCTTTCAGAAATCATTGCACTCATTCCAACCCGTTGCGTGTTCTTACGCTGTGTATGGTACGTTTCTCTTTTGTGGTTGCAGAAATAAAGAGCTTCAGTGCTCCACAATTGTAACAGGTACAATGTATGGTTATCTTAATATACATGAAAGTTAAACTATGTACTATTGCTATAATGTAACAAGTAATATAATCTAATCTAATCCAACAGTATGGACAATCTTGTTACTGAAGGAGAGCAGTTGAAGTACTTGGATAGAATTCGCGGCATGTGAGTCGGTCAACGACCACCGTACTGAGTGCACCGAAGCACGGATACTAGTATTTCTGTTGTCGTAAGGTCGTCACATTTCCAAGCGGGGTCCGACCGCGCAACTTAATTTTGGGAACGAAAAGTACTATATAAAAGACACCAAACTACACAAGACGTAAAGAGAAAAGTCGTGGGATTGTTTTTGTTTAAATTTTTACGTATACATTTCTATTTTTCGTTTCCACAAACAGCCTGGCGTTGGTTTGGAAATGTGTCGACGTTAGCCAAAGGCTTACGTCACATTTCCAAAACGGGACCTGGCCGGGCAGCTTTCGGGAGCGAAAATAATGATCTAATAGATATCAAAATGCCAAAATAAGATTCATGGGCATGATTTGTGTATATTTCTATTCATACACTTTAATTTTTCGTTTCTTAAAACATCTCATCTTAAAGCAAGTAAGCAAAACATCTCGGCCGGGCCCCGGTTTGAAAATGTGATCTACGCCTTAGCAGAGGCTTGGCTCCGGCTTCTTTAACGTGTTTTTAGCCGTTTTTTTTTTTTGAGGGGGGGGGGGTTCTATTCTGTACTGTTTTCTTTATGTCCGCCACCGGAATTGAGCCTAACCTCTGGGCCATACCCCCAGTAGTGTCAAATATGTACCCTCAGTAGTGTCCGTACGTATTGTGAGCAGTGACCACCAATCATGTCTTCCCTATCCTTATAATGCATTTAATGGCAAATAGAAGCTGTCAAAAGTCACCTACCTGACGTTTCGTTCTCGAAAAACTAACATTGAGAGGGTAGCCCGGCTTCTAAAATGTCCATTCTCAACTTTTCGGAACTTTCTGACCACTGGAACACATGTGATTTGCATCCAAACGCAACTCGGTGACCTTTGACCCCATCTGGCACTACAATGACAGCTACATAACAAACTTCTTTCTAGTGTCCAGGCACCCAAAACAGGCTTGAAAGTCTGGTTTTTTCGACATAATAAAAAACCTACAACCCTTACCTGTAGAATACAGCTCCAAGATGCCAACATTTCCAAAGAAAAACACATCTTCTGATACTTTTAAAAATCAATCCTGTGGGGACTCACCGGGGACCTTCTGCGCAGCCGTCAATTAGGGTCATTGCCCTTGTAGGGGCCCGAACTTGAGAATTGACAAGTTTCATTCATTTCGCATGATGCGGGTAAGAGTTTTCAAACATTATCCCAAGTTTCAAAGCTTTCTGACCAAGAATGCTCCCAGGGGAATAGATCTCATGGCAGGTGTCAGAGGACTTTCCTCAGGGCTTTGGCAGTGGTTTGAGGCATTTGATAGGCTCCATAGCATTGACCAAAAAGTGACACAAACTGAAGAGAAAGTTAAAAGCTGATCCTTCTAGCATAAGGAAAGTAATCTCCCACCATTTACACACCTAAAGTTGTATTGAAAAGCTGCCAGGTTAGACTTTGAAGCATTTTATGAGAGTGCATATTACATTATCAATAAAAGGTACAGAAAGTAAGAAATCAGGCCCCAAACCACTAAAATGGCAGAATTTCTCAATAAATTTCAGTCAGTTGAGTCAGGTAAAGCCTTTCTTTTGCCCATATAACCAATTTTTGGGAACACATTGGCCCCCAAGGATATATAAGCCCCAAAGGACACACCTACCCCCCCCCTCATTCTATGCACTCTCATCATCTGCTCCAAAGTGTGGTCTAACAGCATTAAGATACAAATTTTGGTGTCTAAACTGATGGAGAGTAGTCCCCTTATGACAGGGTGAGCAGATTTTACCATTTTCCCCTGTTTGTGCCACTTTTTGCTAAACAGTATGAAGTCTAACCAAAGCCACAAACTTTACCACATCCCTCCTGACACCTGTGCTCCCTGGGGACCAATCCTTGGAGTAGGGTCTCCGTGAAGTCTTTGAAACTTGTGACAATGCTTGACAACCCTTCCCGCATCACTTGAAGTGTCTTAACACCTGCTAATTTTGAACTTGAATACCCTGCCGAACATGGCAGAGCAGTGACCACCAATCATGTCTTCCCTATCCTTATAATGCATTTAATGGCAAATAGAAGCTGTCAAAAGTCACCTACCTGACGTTTCGTTCTCGAAAAACTAACATTGAGAGGGTAGCCCGGCTTCTAAAATGTCCATTCTCAACTTTTCGGAACTTTCTGACCACTGGAACACATGTGATTTGCATCCAAACGCAACTCGGTGACCTTTGACCCCATCTGGCACTACAATGACAGCTACATAACAAACTTCTTTCTAGTGTCCAGGCACCCAAAACAGGCTTGAAAGTCTGGTTTTTTCGACATAATAAAAAACCTACAACCCTTACCTGTAGAATACAGCTCCAAGATGCCAACATTTCCAAAGAAAAACACATCTTCTGATACTTTTAAAAATCAATCCTGTGGGGACTCACCGGGGACCTTCTGCGCAGCCGTCAATTAGGGTCATTGCCCTTGTCCATTCCCCCTGTAGTGTCCATACCCCCTGTAGCATCCGTACCCCCGGTAGTGCCTGTACCTCCCTGTCCATTCATCCTGTATAGCAGAGACCATACCCGATGTAGACTTATGTACCACCAGTAGTAGCACAAAATATTAGTGTGATCATTACTGAAATGGCTTAATCTGATTCTTTACCCCTCAAAACATGGGGATAGACAAAAAAAAATAGTTTGATACCATGTGTGGTTACTGAGATGTTGACGAAAGTAAGATTTTCCGTAATAACCACCTTAATTTGCATATTATATGCCTATTCAGCACAAAATATTGGTGTGATCATTACTGAAATGGCTTAATCTGATTCTTTACCCCTCAAAACATGGGGATAGACAAAAAAATTAGTTTGATACCATGTGTGGTTACTGATATGTTGACGAAAGTAAGATTTTCCGTAATACCCACCTTAATTTGCATATTTTAGGCATATTTTGCCATAATAGTGGTGTGATCTTTACTAAAATGGCTTAACCTGATTCTTTACCCCTCAAAACATGGGGATAGACACCAAAATCAATTTGATACCATGTGTGGTTACTGAGATATTGACGAAAACAAGAATTTCCTTAATGGCCGCCTTAATTTGCATATTGTGCGAATTGCCCAATGATGACAGAGTGGCATCATCCAGATTCTGATAGAGCACACTTCAGAGGTATAGAAACAGCAAATAAACTTTGTATGAACCACATTGCAAGGTTATCCAAAATAATGGGGTTTGGCAACCGGACTAGTACGCACCACGTGTAATTACGGCCTGTATACGGTAACGTACGCGTACGTGGCAATCGCACAGAAATCGTGCATTTCTAAAATGACTAAATTCCGTACACTTCATCTGGATTCTAAGGCACCCCTTTGATAGTGAAAATGGTGACAGCACGACTAACGCAACGTTATTGTAACATCACATCTTGTTCTCGATGTTGACTGATTTTTTTTTCGGAAAACAATAAGATCTTTTTGTTTTCGCGTGACGTCCAGATCGTTTTTAGAATGTCTTTAGGTGTTAGTTTTGCTCTATTTCGTATAATTTGTAATAGACGGACATGGAAGCTTAAATCGTAGGACCGTAGGTGTTTCATGAGTTATAGTAGCATGTTGAGAATCACTATGTGTTGCTGAGACTACCTAGCAATCCATACTTTTTTTGCAACCATCGGTGATTTTTGTGCAACAGTACCTTTTGATTCGCGTATGAATAATGAGCATTGAAGCTTTTAAAGTTTTTTTGTTTATTCTGCTTGGTTTATAAGCATATCTTGCATTCGTTAACTCCAAACGTGTTGTCATTTTACATGATTGTACATAAAAAAAAGACTGTAGGTGCTGGCTAACTAATTGTAATGAAACAATAATGTGTTTTTTGTACGACCACGTATACAAATAACCCCAATGTTTTGGTTCTTTTAGTTCAGTGGAAATGGTACAGGCTAGAGCCCGACTCTACTCCGACATACCGTAAGCGGTTACATTTGTTTGCACCCTAAGGTTTAAGGTCAAGCGGTGTGTGTGGCTATGCGTATCTGCGTTCGTGTGTGTGTTTGTGTGTGTTTATTTTTTATTTTTTTGCTTTTTGGACAGACGAGGACAATATGGCACTGCACTCAAGTTTTGTAAGTTATATTAACAGTGCTACATACACGGTACAGACAGAAAGTAAAGGTAGTCTTTTACCTCCCCAACCGTAGTCAGGTGCCCATTTTTACACCTAGGTGAAGTGAGGAAGGTCCTGCAAATTGCCTTTCCCAAGGGCACAACGTCGGGGGCACGGCGGGGATCGAACTTGTGTGTGTTTGTGTGTGTGTTTGCGCATGTGTGTCTCATAAGAATCATGAAAATGTTTGCACAACTCGGAACATAAATATATGTACCATCAGACGTGTGTCAACCATGCAGTAAACTAAAAGAAAATAACGTTATTAATGCATAGTAACTAGTTTGTTTTTCAATCTAACTTCTTACTTGGAATGTTTATTTGTGATTAGGAATGTTGTATTGGTGTGTGGTTGACATTAATTGCATATCTTATGTGTAAATGCCATCATAAGACAAAAGAAAAAGGCTTACTAAACCTAATAACATTTAAACTCTCCATATGTTCTCAGTAAATGCTACATGCTGGAGCTACCTTTCCGAGTACTTCTATTCTTCAGAATGCGTTTAGTATATACATCTACTAAACCAAGAGAAGTACTTGTCTTTGCCTAGATTGCATTGATGTGTTTGTATGAAGAGGCTAGTACACATTGAAGAAAAAACCATGATGTTTTCAGACAATGTTATTTTGTTGTAATTAAATCATGAGACAAGTTGTATCTTTATATATTTATTAGCAACCAATATAAAGAATATAGATTGTGATGGTGCCATTGTATGAGTTGTAGAGATACTTATTATTTAATCAATTTATTTATTGATTGATTTAAAGTTATAACATGTATTTACCTAATTGACATCAAATCCTAATCCATCATGTATTCTAACTCAACTAGCAAGCAGAGCGCAGTATTTATCATCATCATCATAAAAGTATTAAATGTGATTCAATACAACTTAAGCATTAAAGAATCGTTTCGGAATCATATTCTGGTACGTGTATACCGTGTGTACAGTTATTAGCGCTAATTAAGACCTGTACGTTATACATTTTTGAAATTGTTTTCACAGCCAAAACATTAACAAGATAAAAACTAAAATGCTAATCGATTACCAACTAACTGACCGTTTAAGCAAATGGCAGCTTCTAAACAACAGCCACTTTGTTTCTCAACAACGATAAAACACACACATTTTTCAGGCCAGAGCTAAAAGAATACCAACACGTCACACCTATTAGTGCCTCTAGTAGGAAATAATTTTACAATTATCACAGCAAACAACCTTTACATCTTGTCAATACAGTATGATGATCATACAAAATTTATGTACTGGACTTAAAAATAATAACAATTTGAAAATTTTGGAAAATAAAATCAAAAACCAAATAGTAAAAATGCAATAAGGTCATAACCACACACTTTTGTCAAAAAGAAAATCTTAGCCCCATTCTTGACGATAGCATTGGCCATTGCATTCATGATTTTAAGAAAATCAATCACATTGTTATATTGACAGTTGATGTCATTGAAAAACATAGTCGCTAAATGAGAGTGTAAACCTCTTTTGTTGATTGACTGCTTAGAAATAGTTACATTTCCAATATCAGAATATCAGAATCATATATATTCACCATCTTTACCTATATGAGCAGTACAAATCTTTACATTTATCTAATGTTTATAACAACCTAGAATGATAATGGTGATACATTGCTTAAAGTGATCAACGTTATTGTAATCTTTGTTCTTTAATTCTATAGGTGCAATTTAGAAATAAAGCTACTCAAGAAATACAGTTAGCCAGTTCAGTATTATTCTACTGGTGTGTTAAACCAAAGTGCGGTTATACAGGCTATTAACCCTATCCAGACTGGTGCCCCCGGGCCCCTTCGTAACATAAAATGACATCATTTGCAGTTTAGCTATCCGCCATCTTGAATTATCAACCTTTAATGTCTATGATCATGATGCATCTTTTTTCTAACATATAACGCTAAAATCCTATGTAAACGGTCGCATGAATTAGTATATATGAGAATTCTTATACACAACCAAAATTGAGCTTACTTGCTGACGTTTCGATGTCTGTCACTGTCAGACATCTTCCTCAGAGCTTCTAACTGGAGTTCAGCAAACGTCAGCAAGTAAGCTCAATTTTGGTTGTGTATAAGAATTCTCATATATACTAAGTTCTACCAACCTGATGAAATTATTTTCGGAAGGTCGCATGAATGTTTTCTGTAAGAAAAGACCAAATAGTGATGAAATCCGAGTGTAAATTTGTAAATTGTTGCTAACAATATTCTAGGAAAAGTTACCGCCTTTGGTTGTTCTAACACAAGCCGTTTGGGAGCTAGCTATACGGCATCACTTTTACCCCCTCCCCTAGTCTGGATAGGGTTAAGACAGTTTCAGTACAGATGACACACTTTACTATTCTGTCTAGTATTTGTCATCTTCGGCAGCGGGACCGTCAATACCCTCAGCCTTTCCATTCATATCGACCATGTCCATGTCCACCATGCTGTCATTAACGACCATCTTACGGCGGCGTTTGGGACTGGTCAGCAGGCAGACAGTCCCCACTATCAGGACAGTGGCCACAACAGCACAGCCGACACACAGCAGACTGAGGTACAGGGGGTTGTTGTACCACAGCTGGTCGGTAGCAGTGGTAGCTAATGTGAGCAAAAATAAAGCTTTCCTTAGCAAATGATAATAATATGGTTTTATACTGATATGTTTTTTTATATTTATAAAGATGACACTCCAAAAAAGCTTTGATTATGCTGCCATAATTCCCAATTTTTGTACACAGAGATAACAATGGATACTATCTACATAAAGGGAATGTCAACCACCTTAGTCGATTGGTTTTTATGACAGGCTTTTTACCTTGTGGAGAAACGTCCAACGATGATGGAATGACGACAACCACGCCATTCTCTCCACTTAGCGTGTTGTTGGTTAGGCTGTTCAAGATGGCGTCCTTTAGCTCTGAGACAGACAGGTCGGCATTCTCCACAAAGAAGACCTCGAAGTCCACGATGACACTTCCCTGACGGAAGGCATTGACCTTACAGCCCCGGTATAGGTCATGTAGGTCACTGCTTTCATACACGGCATTGATCTGTGGAAGAATGGTAATAACAGCCATAGCCATCGAACTGCTACGATTAATGAGAAAATTCATAAATGTTTGTCGTCTCAACTTAAGATTCATGTCATGTTAATCATAATTTAGATTTGAGAAAGAAGCATATTTCTCACCATATCCTTTATCATTATGGCTTGGTCGAGGAACTCCTGCGAACCAGGGGTTCCCAAGCCATCTTCAGTAAACACCGCTTCGTTGCCATTTATCGTTGTCAGTATGATCGTTGCATCGTAAACTGTTCACAGCACGAAAACAACTTTTTAAGCAAAGTTTCAGAGATACGTATAAAGCCCTTAAAGGCGGAGAAATATTTCAGCAGATTTTAAGATCTATTAAAGGCATCGGAAACATACATTTGGCATTTACGGAAGATTTCAGCGTTTGTAAATCAAACTTAATCTGTTGTGTTTCTTTACGTGAATTTTACATGTATTTTAGTATGCCGAAGAGACAACTTAAAACTCAAAAATATTTTCTGTCAAAACGGACAAATACCGTTTCTCTAGATCTGTTACAAAATACATGTTAACCGGCTAAGTCAAATGTAATAAGCCTTTGTCTGGTGTTAGATAAAACATTGCGTCATCTGTTTTATAACAGTCGAAACTGAAAATTATTGCGCTTTCTGGTACAAAATGTTATGTTTATACCTCAGCAAATACAAATACAATACAATACAAAGTCAAATACAATAATCTTCTGTGTTTTTTAGCTATTCCGAAAGCATTTGACGTATTCAAACTTTCTGTGCGCAAGGTTTAATTCGAACAGGGGAGAACCTCTCACGGTTAGCTTATATGCGCTATTTTACGTTATATGAGATGTTGCGTATACCATGGTCAATATTGACCGAAGGATGCCATATATATAATTTACTTCGAACCGTCATTTACGCAAAGAAGGGAAGACCTCCCCCGTTAATATATTTGCTAAGCCGTATATGAAATGTTGCGTATTTCATTTGAACATACGACATGTTTAATTTTTGAATCCGCGCAGTTTAAGCGAACTAGGGGAGACCTCCCCCGTTTAGCTTATATGTTGCCAAAACGTATATGAAATGTTGCGTATTTCTGTTGAACATACGACATGTTTAATATTTGAATCCGCGCAGTTTAAGCGAACTAGGGGAGACCTCCCCCGTTTAGCTTATATGTTGCCAAAACGTATATGAAATGTTGCGTATTTCTGTAAAACATACGACATGTTTAATATTTCAATCCGCACAGTTTAAGCGAACTAGGGGAGACCTCCCCCGTTTAGCTTATATGCTGCCAAAACGTATATGAAATGTTGCGTATTTCTGTTGAACATACGACATGTTTAATCTTTGAATCCGCGCAGTTTAAGCGAACTAGGGGAGACCTACCTTGTTTAGCTGATATGTTGCCAAGACGTATATGAAATGTTGCGTATTTCTGTTGAACATACGACATGTTTAATCTTTGAATCCGGGCAGTTTAAGCGAACTAGGGGAGACTTCCCTCGTTTAGCTTTTATGTTGTCAAGACGTATATGAAATGTTGCGTATTTCTGTACAACATACAACAAGTTTAATCTTTGAATCCGCGCAGTTTAGGCGAACTAGGGGAGACCTCCCCCGTTTAGCTTTTATGTTGTCAAGACGTATATGAAATGTTGCGTATTTCTGTAAAACATACAACAAGTTAAATCTTTGAATCCGCGCAGTTTAAGCGGACTAGGGGAGACCTCCCCCGTTTAGCTTATATGCTGCCAAAACGTATATGAAATGTTGCGTATTTCTGTTGAACATACGACATGTTTAACCTTTGAATCCGCGCAGTTTAAGCGAACTAGGGGAGACCTACCTTGTTTAGCTTATATGTTGCCAAGACGTATATGAAATGTTGCGTATTTCTGTTGAACATACGACATGTTTAATCTTTGAATCCGGGCAGTTTAAGCGAACTAGGGGAGACCTCCCCCGTTTAGCTTTTATGTTGTCAAGGCGTATATGAAATGTTGCGTATTTTTGTAAAACATACAACAAGTTTAATCTTTGAATCCGCGCAGTTTAAGCGAACTAGGGGAGACCCCCGTTTAGCTTATATGCTGCCAAAACGTATATGAAATGTTGCGTATTTCTGTAAAACATACGACATATTTAATCTTTGAATCCGCGCAGTTTAAGCGAACTAGGGGAGACCTCCCCCGTTTAGCTTATATGTTGCCAAGACGTATATGAAATGTTGCGTATTTCTGTTGAACATACGACATGTTTAATCTTTGAATCCGCGTAGCTTAAGCAAATTTGGGGGTACTACCCCCGTTTTATCTATTGGCTTATACCGTCTCAAAGGTTTTATGAAACGGTGCCTTTTTCTGCTGAACATACGGCATGTTTGAAGCGCAGTTTATGCGAACAGGAGGAGACCCTTTCCTTTTTATTTTATACCGCATATATGTTCTGAAATTCCAGGGTCTAAATCAGGGTGAGGTTTTCTTTGTGGCATGTTGACACTCGAGCTAAGAGACGGTAGAAATCCCGACTACTGCTATGAATATCTCCGCGACTCAACCTCTGCTTGAAGAATAAGGATATAGTAGGTATACCGTTTTGTGCAGTGAGTTGTGTTTTCTCTATAAAACGGCAAGCAGTTCTTACTACAGGTAAATGTACGAAATATGTTTATTTCTTTATCTACAAGCAAGCGTCGAGAAAGAACAGTTTGTGCACACAGGCGGTGTCTTCTCGTGTTGCTCGTGTTTGTTTGGGCAGGCAAGATGTAAATTTATTCAGCGTTATTTCGTACTCGCCATGGGGCGCACGCCTCCGTCCGTCCAAGGAGGCTGAACTTCCAGCTGTGTCATGTGATAGGATGTATCCAATGGCAGAAAAGAGTGGGGGGTTCAAATTTACGGGCCATACGTACGACAAGGAGCGGTTATTTTCCAGGCGTTCATTTTTGAAGAGAAGTATTGAAGAAAGTTTGGGCCTGCTCTAGCCCGCAAGTTGTGGTCGCGACACCGCTTTACCGCCTAGGACCCCCGGTGACGGAATTTGACTCAAAGATACGAGGTGGCTATCATTCTGTACAAGCTGTTGTTGTTGGAAATCGACACAGAATGGAAATCACGGCACTTGCACCATCCGGATTAATAGAAGCCGACACTGCAAGCTGAACATGTTTCGCGTTCACAGAATCCAGGACCATCCAACAACACGAGTCATATCGGCCACTACTCTAGGATACTCTTACCGGATTCTTATTCCTGTGGTGACCAGATGGAACTGTACATGTGTGCTCTTTTTAACTTACGCCGAGACGCTTCACCCGACACTGGAAATGGGACTGTGGACTGCTGCACGGAATTGCGCAACCGTTGTGATATTGTTTCAACTGCCGACTACATCAGAATGAAAGGCCACAAATACCTAGTAGGCTGTAGGTTTTTTTTACTTTTCCATGTAATATTTTCTCGTAATTCAATAAAATTTTAAAGTTTCATCCATTGTATTTTCTTGCTTTGAAATGTGCTAATGATTATTCTCCTAAAATGGCACTTATCCACACCTTAATGCACACGTATATGAGAAGTACAGAGGGAACTTTAAACATGTCTTAAGGGTGCTTTGATACGTATTTATGACAACTTTAAGCTGCTAAAAAGAAAAATATAGACACATTAAATCCTCTTAATTCACACGTATATGAGACGTAAATAGGCTTTAGATCAAATATACGTGAAGTTTAAACATGTCTTAAGGGCGTTTTAATAAGTATTTATGGCAAATTTAAGCTGCTGAAAAGGCAGCTAAACACACGTTATAATCCACTTAATGAACACGTATATGAGACGTAAACAGGCTTTAGATCAAATAAACGTGAAGTTTAAACAAGTCTTAAGGGCGTTATAATAGGTATTTATGGCAAATTTAAGCTGCTGAAAAGGCAGCTAAACACACGTTATAATCCACTTAATGCACACGTATATGAGACGTAAATAGGCTTTAGATCAAATATACGTGAAGTTTAAACATATCTTAAGGGCGTTTTAATAGATATTTATGGCAACTTTAAACTGCTGAAAAGGCACCTAAACACACGTTATAATCCTCTTAATGTACAAGTATATGAGACGTAAAGAGGCTTTAGATCAAATAAACGTGAAGTTTAAACATGTCTTAAGGTCGTTTTAATAAGTATTTATGGCAACTTTAAGCTGCTGAAAAGGCACTAAAACACACGTTATAATCCACTTAATGCAATTGTATATGAGACGTAAAGAGGCTTTAGATCAAATAAACGTGAACTTTAAACAAGTTTTAAGGGGGTTTTAAAAATCATTTACGACATCTTTAAGCTGCTGAAAGACAACGGGAAAACCGGAAAATAAGGACTAACACGGACCTACAGAAAGACCACTTAAAGGCAATATTTACGTACTCGTATAAGTGGTGTATAGATCCGTAAAGGAGGAAAATACGTCAACATTACGCATGGTTTCAGCATCCTTAAATACCGTTTTTCGTGCCGTGGTTGATTCTGGGTAAGAAATATAAATGACACAGTAACAATTATGTTGATATGTTATCGATGTACTGTATTCTGTGTATATGAGTGTTATTATAAAATCATGATTAAATTTTTATACCAATTAAGTTAAATTGTCATATCTTAAATCCTGAAATATCAGGTAGTTCTTTTACCTTTGCAGATGGTTCCACCTTCAGCTAGGTAGTATCCTTCGATGCACTGACAAACATAGTTTCCGTCGATCTCAACGCACTCCTGGAGATCCTTGTCAGGGCAGCCTATCTTCATACAGTCTGCAGTGTTTAAGATTTTAGACATATGGTGGTTGGGGTTTCGAATTAAAAAAAGCAAAATCAAAGGTTTTCAAGAATATAAACAAAAGCGTTGGATATTCACCTGATTTGAGTTGTTGCCGTTTCAGCCATATGCAAATAACGTCAGTCTTATTTTGAAAGACATTATGCATTGACGACATCGCTATTGCTTTCTGACAATAGTATGCACCATTCCAATGACAATGGCACTAGACAAAATATAATTTACTTTGTCATTAGTTCGTTAAATAGATTATTTTTATCAAAATAAATAATTTACCCTGTGGAGCCTCCGTGTTTGCTGGCAATACACTAGCACTGGGTCGCAGGGCCGTTCCTGTCACAATGTAAAAAGCAATATGTAAGCAGCAACAGATATCCATATTATCGCCAATGATTTATCAACGGATATACATTGCTTCTGCAATGATAAAAGTCAATAGATTGCAGATAATCTTACCCTGTGCTTGTGTACTTTCTTCTGGTGCCACGGCAGATGCAGGGACGACTAGATTTAACGACAGACAGTTTAACTTAGTAAAATGACGTCTAAAGTTCAGGCACATTTCTGAAAGCGTTTGCTACTATGAATATTTTTAACAATGCGATCCATCTAACAGAAAAAAATACGGTACAAGGATATGACTGAATCATGACCACAGCATTCGAATGACTGTGAATGATGATTGCTGGTGTTAAATGGAGATTGTAGTTTATTCAACGTTGTCAACATGACGAAGAGGAGCAAGGGGCCTGTCCCCGGCCTAGGCACTTAGGCAATCAGGTAGACGTGTCAAATATGATGATAAAGTATCCCTGTCATACATTGCAAAATATTGTCAGATATGGCAGGTATATAGCTAACGTTCTGTAATTACCACAAGTAGTGCCATCCGGTTGCAAGACTAGATCAGATGGGCAGCTGCAGATGTAACTTCCCTCCGTGTTACTACAGATGTGAGTACACGGGAAGCTGGTCTCACACTCATCGACATCTGAAAAAATATTGAAGTGTTTTCATCAGGAATGTTTGATTTACAGAGCAAACAACACACAACTTACGCTATTAATTACTTAATGATGATAGGAATGGTGTTATGCTGAAGTCAATGGTACCTGTTATTGGAAGATGTAGATGTCTAACGATTTCAGGCTTTTTTTGTTGTCTTTGCAGATAAAGGCAGATGTAGAAACATCGGTACTGATGTAAAATTTGTTTCTTTTGAAGACTACATACATAATACTATTAACGTATCAATTTTACAATATTGCCCTGACAATTTTATCAACAGTGTAGCCTATCACGTGTTCTCTGATGTTAAAATGTGTTTGATCTGCAAATAAAGTAAGGACTTTGGAAATATGTTGCGCTTCCTCTTTTTCAACCTACCCTTGAAAAAAAAACTACAAACCCTAGCCTTTTGGGAGGTGGGGAGGAAGGTAGTCAGTGTAATCACATAGATTCCAGTTAGAATTCTTCGCTAGTCTTAATTCAATTAAAGTAACTGTTTGTCCAATCTTGTAAAGTATAAATATATCCACCTATTTGTGACCATTATTTCAGAAAATCATTGTTTGACATTGAAAACACTGGTGTTGTCACGCAATTCAGTTTTCATTACTAAAGTTTTGGTCAAAGTCTTAAAAAATAGATAAAAGATAATCCCTACCGACCCTAACAGGACTGAAACAGGAAATGATGTAAACTGTATGTACTTTTCTGACCCTTCAATCTTCAATCATGACCTCAATGAAAAGGGGCGCTGTCCAATTTGAGCTTTGTTTAATAAACAAAGGTTGAAACAAAAACAAAACACAACATTTTTCCCTAGGCCTAAACAAATGATTGATAAATATAAGTACACTTACATTTATAAATAATAATTTCTCGGCCACGGCATTATGTCCAAAGACTTTTCGGAAGCTTTTGATGACATTTAGGATAAGTTTGATGTAGTAAAAATGAATTGACAAATCAAATACATATACGCTTCGAATTTGTCTTGAGTGGCCGTGTCATAGTAATTCTCTTGACACTAGTGAAATGCATATGATGCAGATAATTTATCATGCCAATTATGTGCAAAATTATCTCGAACATATGTACAGGCAGTGACTACTTATCAAGTGTACTATTAACGTTTGAACCAGTCAAATATATTCACCTTGGCATGTCCTTCTGTCGTCTTTCAGCTCAAACCCTTCCGGACAGCTGCAGGTGTAACTGCCAGGTGTGTTCTCACAGTCGTTTTCACAGCCGTGGTTCGTCACCAAACACTCGTCAATGTCTAAATTGAAAACGCTATTAGTCCTATGAGCTTACCAGAGATAATGCCACATCCATCTTTGCAGCTCTAGCATGTCACTAACCAATGTCATGACTGACCTTGATACGCTGTTTATAAAAACTGTCTTTTCTATTAGATATGGATTTGAAATAAACATATCTATGTATGATTCAAAACACAAACCTCTTTCACAGAGAGTTCCAAGCCATCCCAATGTGCATGCGCAAGAAAACTGGTTGATGCCATCATGACAACTGCCTCCATTTTGACAAGGAGTACTGGCACATTCATCTAGTTCTGAAACACAAAATGCCATGTGGAGCTATTATTTGCGTGGTGTTTAAGGCTTGCATCTTTTCAACAACAATCATTCATACAGAGAACATGGCCATATTATGTATATTTAAAGCTTCTGACTTAAAATGTACCTATGCACTGCTTGTTGTCAGGCCCTAGAAGATATCCTGCTGGGCAGTCACAGGTGTAGCTGCCATCATTGTTATTGCAGAGATGAGAACACTCTGACAGCCCATAAGCACACTCGTCGATGTCTGAAGAAAAAAAAATCATAGAAAACCTCTGAAGCATTCAACAAAAATCACAGCCACAGGTTTGTATTTGAATTGAACATTTTGTTGCATTCATATTGTTTAAAAAGCTTAGCTTTCTTTGAAACAGTCCCTTAAAAGCAAACAACAAGTTTTTTCGTGAGAAGTGGAACATCAAGTGTGCTTGTTCATGATTTATATTTGTTATAAAGCGTTTTTAATACTCACCGAAGCACTGGTCGTTGATAAGGATAAATCCGGCCGAACAGGTACCGCGGTAGGAGCCCGGGGTGTTCTCACAAACAAACAGACAGTCATTAGTGGTGTCCGATGCACATTCGTCTACATCTGGGTAAACAAAATAACAAAACATCGCGTCATCAGAAAACTGTATTCTTTAAAATTGCAAAAATAATTAGAACATCAAAATATTTTTACTAAAGTCTGGTTATAAGCTGGTGTGTTAATGGTTTTATGGTGACCATGTATATAGCCCAAGTGTAGATGGCTTTGTTTAACTTTATTCAACTAACCTTCACAAGTGATGCCGTTTCCTGTAAACCCTTCCGGGCAGTCCCCACACTCAAAGCCGCCGGCAACGTTGATACAGAGGACACCAGGGAAACATGGCTGCAGGCCGCACTTGTCGTCTAGGTCTATATGACAGAACACACCAACATGCTCGCCATCACAGGTGCAGTTGAAACCATTAACCAAGTCAACACACGTGCCGTTGTGACAGGGGTTTGACTGACACTCGTCAATCTCATGTTCACACCATTGACCCGTATATCCGGGACATTCACAGATGTAGTGGCCCTGGCCGCGAGGCATGCTGGGATCTGGTACACACATGCCGTTATTCTGACATGGACAGGCCATTGTGGTGAATGTAAAGTTCTGTGCGTCAAAAGCTCCACATTCATCACTCACTTTAACGGTCTCAACAAAACTGCCGACTTGATGCTTTGTCTTCCACTGAAACTGATCCCCATCTATTGTGATGCCATGACTGTTTGCTGATGTGATGGAGATAGTGACTGGTCTACTTTCTGGGTCATTGGCAACGACTGTAGAAGTTAGATTCTCCCCGTTTACTTTGGTGATGTGAGTTGGCGACACAATGACTGGTGGCAGGTTTACTGTATGGAAAAAAATAAGAAAAAAACATGCACTTAAATTGACAATGTTACAATCAGTAATTGAACGTTAATAAGAACTGTAATAATAGTTGTAGTTTGTTCCACCGTGCAAAATATATCCATTATCAAAGTTGTTTTTATAAAAAAACTGCTGCTTCGTAAATTGTAACTTTACGAATGGAAATTAACATGGTTATCTTGCGTCGGGATTTTTTAGGTTGATGCATCAGAGAAATGTACATTTATTTTTCGTCTTTACTCCTTAATACTTGATGAGATGGTTGAATGTGATGAAAAAATGTGGTCTAGTGTCAATGATGACAAAGGTAGTTTAAAAAGACAAACAATACCGGAATTCAAAATTAGATATTCCCCATTGACGTAGTCGTACCTGGCCTTTCACTGAATGTCTGGTTGGACAGCTGTGGGAGGCACTGTTGGCACCAGTTGTTGGGGTTCGGATCTCCTTCACCAAAACAGAAGCCTCTTATCTTGCATGTGTTTAACTGTGAAGAAGACCAAGGAAAAGTACGTTTCATGTATGTAGGCGGTTGAATATGAAGGGGGATGGATAACTATATATAGATAATTGCATAGATATTTGGATGGATAGATATATATGTAGGTAATACGTACCTTCCAGGAACACTGCGGTCCCGAAGTACAGTTCTGGCACACGGAGTCGTAGATGGTGAATAGAAGTTCGTCACTGAAGTTTTCCCCATCATTACTGACAGAGACACGGTATCCATAGACCAAGGTACCCTCCATCTCATCTGGTGTGCCCTGAAGGACCGGAGATCGAGGCAGCTGACAGGAAACCTCTTTGAAACTTCGTAGCGTAACGTTTGTGGTCTGGTCACTTCCTGAAATGATGGTCTGGAGCCCATTTTCTATCTGCCATAAAAAATTGAAATGTTAAGTAGTTATCTAGAGCTATAAATCAAGCTACAATTCATGATTTCAGGAATTAAATGTTTTTAATACCTTTACATCCGTAATCTTGCACGTGAGATTCTCGGACTCAATCAACCCGTCTGCAATAATAGAAGTTTTCCTGCATGGCCGCCGACGGATGTCACACAGGCCGTGGTTGGGAATAAACCGGACCACAGGTGGACTGCCTTTCACAAGGGAACAGTCGGCCGATGTGTACGGCTCAAAACAGACACAACTACCGTTCACACAGTCGCCGTGCTGACTACAGTCTGCTGGACACAGGTTCTCTCGTACAGCCATGGGAGGAACTGCAACTCCGTCATCGCCAACCTCGTACAGACTGACGTTCTGATAGGCGATGTCTGTGCAAGCTGCTTTCATAGTGTCCACATGAGCTGCTGCTATGCGTAAATCTTCAGTAAACTGAAATATAGGGGAAAAATCACACAATTGCCTTGTAATACCATTATAGAGAAACGAATTAATCATTGATGATAGCGAGTGTCTTGATGGGCAAACTTAACTGTAAATGTATCTGTGTCAGCCAAAATACCAGCAACCAACCAATGAACCAGACATGTTAACCAGCCAACAAAACACCTAACCAACCAACCAACCAACCAACCGACTAACAAACAAAAAATGTTTTTATTTTCAGGTGATTTATGTTGTGGCAATACTTTAATATACGTTCTGTGATTATGAGTGCCCAATGTGGATAAGAAACGTGTTCAGATATCCTACGGTTTAGTTACAAACCATCTTTGTAATGGTGGGCCCACATATGTAAGGGTTGGTCATACATGACGCAAGTAGATAAGTCCTCTATTTTATGGATTTGGGGTATTCCACACATAAATGTGCCACAGCAAAGTGCATCATATGGGAAAGTAAATCTGCAACAGCGGCACAAAAGATGTGAAGTTTTGCTGATCTGATTAATCAATCAATTCAGGAAGGTCAAATTATCCATTATATAAAAAAAAACTATGTGTCATTAGCACTAACCTTGATGTCCTCCACACATGCTTGAACAGGAGCAAAAATATCCACGCCAAGGTTGGCACATACTGATGACATAGATGAGTTAGTGATGGCTTCTCGACAGTGTCTCACGGCATCTGCCTCGGTGATTTGGAGGGTTGGAGTTGGCCATTGAGCGACGGGAGATGGCGGCTGGTTGTCTCCATAGTCAAATGCGTACTCTTCACTTTCATCAATGTCATCTGAGTAGAATGGGCTTGACTGAATGGATCTTCTGGAGCGCCGTGCTGTCAGACAACCAATAATATTTCTCGATGACTTCTGTACGGTGGTCCACCTATTTATGCCACGAGCAGTGTTGCGAGCAGCAGTTTCGCTATACCCACAATGGATATTATTACCGTCTTCACAGGTGCAAGACTCCACCGGATCAGGAGCGTTTAGATCTTCATCTGGGCAATCAACATCAAATAAGCTTGTTCCGTGGGGGATTCTGTAGAGTAAATAAACATGCTATTAGGTATACCTAAATTCTGATAGCGGCAGAGAAGGGCTTTAAATACATTTAGTAAGAAGTCAATGCCCTTTTTGCTTTTTTTCTGCATCTGTTCTGTATCCCTTCGGCGTAACACACCAGCTTCTGTATCTGTATCTATATAGCCGGTATAACCGCCCTTCGGCGTAAAACAAAAGCTTCGCAGGCACGCGGCTGGTTATATTACACTGAACGATCCGTCACATCTAACTTTTGCACATCTATCTGCAAGTGTTCTTTAAAACTATCCAGAGATGAACTCCTACTTCACTTGGTGATAACAAATACCACTCTGAGATACTTCTTGGAAAGTACGAATTTTTGAACACATCAATCCTAGGTTGGCAACTCTGGTATTTGAAGGCATGACTTTTTTTGAGCTGGTATTGGTATTAGATACTCATCAGTCGGTACGTCCACCAGTTTATTTGTCATTTTATACATCATGCAAAGTCTGGACATTTTCCTTCTGTCTTCAAGTGACATCCACTGCAGTTCTGTTTTCATTTTGGTAGCACATCCCTGAGTGTTGTTTGTACAAAATCTGGAAGCTTCATTATGTACCCTTTCCAGTTTTTTTATTGATCTTATATAGGGTGGTCCCTTCAGTCTATCTGACTGATTTCCAAGGGAGCCCTGTGTTCATATGGGTTCCATCTTGTAGCGGCATATTCAAGGTTGGGTCTTACCAGTGACGTGTATGTAAGTGATTTTACCATGACTGGGCATGCCCACAAGTTGCGTTTGATCACTCCAAAATCCTGTTTAGCCTTTGTTGTAATTTTGTTAACCCTGTTCTGACTGGGGGGAGGGGGTAAAGTGGCCACGCCAACTTTGACGTCGTATAACTCCCAAACCTGTGCTAGAACAACCAAACTTGGTAACTTTTCTAAAATATTGTTTCAAACAATTTGCAACAAATAAAGTAAGTTTATAATTTTTCATGTTGCTATGGCAACGGTTTTCTGAAAGGCACATTTTACAAAAATAACTAATTTTGGTTTAAACAATGGGATTTTCATATTTTCTTGCTTAACTACACTCCTATTTGGAATGCCAAAAAAAGCCCAGTCTAGATAGGGTTAACATGGACAACCCATTTTAGCCCAGTTGTTAATGTAACACCCAGGTTTTTGTGTTTTGTTAATGTATGACCACAAAACTGGTAAGGGGACACATTTGGTGTGCGTTTGTTCAGGATTGAACTGCATAATAATAACCCATTTCCTTTGCCATTATTCCAGGGTGTTCAAATCTTCCTGAAGAAGTTGTAAATAATTCTTTGTGCCTACCTCTATATATAGCAGACAATCATCGGCGAATAACCTCACACTTGAATCGAGCTGGTCTGGCAGGTTGTTTATGTACAAAAGAAAGAGCAATGGTCCCAGTATAGTCCCTTGCGGAACTCCCGACACTACTTTGACGGGAGCTGAGGCATCCCCTTCCACCACTAACCGTTTGCTTTCTATTCGTCAGGAAAGCCTTTAACCAGTTTAGTACCTTGAATTCCTAACTCCAGTTTTGATATGAGTCTGCTATGTGGGACTTTATCGAAGGCTTTAGTGAAATCAAGTATAGCTAGAGCCACCTGTCTTTTACTGTTCAGTGCCCAGATATGTCACGAACTGTTAAAATAACCTGTGTTTCTGTAGATCGCTTTGCTCTGAAACCATGCTGGTAGTCCGTTAGTATATTGTGTCCTTCTAAGTGTTTCATAGTATGGCTATGAATAATGTGCTCAAGTAGTTTGCAGGAAATACAGGTAAGTATTTAGGTAAGTATACAGAGCTCCTCCATGGAGGTTACTCGTACAGCCCTCCAGCTCCACGGAGCGAGCAGCGCTCTGCGCACTATGAATGTAAACATTTGGTTCACGTCACCCTAAACAATTCCGTGTTAGGGCTCTATGGAGATATTGTAAACAACAAACATGCACAGAGCCGATAGCTGAACGAGCAGCGCTCTGCGCACTATGAATGTAAATATTTGTTTCACGTCACAGGGCTCTGTACGGAGATATTGTAAGCCACAAAATGCACAGTGTGGATAGCTGAACAAGCAGCGCTCTGCGCACTATGAAATGTAAATATTTGGTTTACGTCACCCTAAACAAATCGGTGTTGGGGCTCTACGGAGATATTGTAAGCAACAAACATGCACAGAGCCGATAGCTGAACGAGCAGCGCTCTGCGCACTATGAATGAAAAGAAAAAAGAAACCATGTTATTGAGGGATGAAGCAAAAGCTACTGCGGATGCTTCTTCATTGCCATCAGATAGAGCTGTATATAAGAAATTAAGGAATCATGTGGTAAAAATGAACAGGAGGAAGAAAGATCTTTATTTCAGGACTAAGATAACGGAAAATGCAAATAATCCTAAACAGATGTGAAAGTCAGTCAACACACTACTAGGCCACTGTAATACTCACTCCCCATCTTGTGTGGAAGTTGATGGAAAATTCATTACAAAACCATCTGACATTGCCAATTACTTTAACAACTTTTATATTGACAAGATCAATGCGTATAGAACAGATATTGATCTTCCAAATCCAAATGTGACTGAGCTGATTGATCAACATATTATGTCTGATAAAGAATGCCAACTGAAATTCCACACAATTAGTAGGGATGACATTCCGAAGCTGTTGACTGACATACCAAGGTCAGCAACATGCGGTGTTGACCATATGGAAAACAGATTGATGAGATTGTCCTCTTTGTATATAGCAGCAACTGTGCAGCACATTGTTAATCAGTGACTAATCACCGGCGTTTTCCCAAGCCAATGGAAAGTGGCAAAAGTACGTCCCCTCCCAAGAATTCAAGAATGCGTTTGACTGGGAAAAACAGCCAGCCAATTAGTCTACTCCCAGTGTTAAGCAAGGTGCTAGAAAGGCTTGTTCACGATCAGATTTTCCACTATGTAAACATTAACAATATTGTGTCAACAGCACAACACGCCTATCGTCCTAATTACTCGACAACAACTGCCTTGGTTAAGATGACAGATGACTGGCTGTCAGCCATGGATAGAGGGGAGCTTGTTGGAGTTGTATATATTGATTTTAGTGCTGCGTTTGATCTTGTTGACCACTGTATTCTCCTTGCTAAACTTAAATCTTATGGTTTTCAACCAGGTGTTTTAGCTTGGTTTGAAAGCTATCTACAGAGCAGAACTCAGGTTGTCTACATCAATGGTCAATTCTCAGAACCTCTGGGACTTGAATGTGGAGTACCACAGGGCAGTTGCTTAGGTCCAATGTTATTTACCATTTATACTAATGACCTTCCGTTGACTGTATCACAATGTTCGACAGAAATGTACGCTGATGATACTTCACTGTACAAGGCAGCCACGTCAGTCAGTGCTATTGTGGCAGCTTTGCAACCAGATCTTATAGAATTGTCTAACTGGGTTAGTGCCAATCGACTAGTTATGAATGTACTGAAAACAAAATGTATGCTATTTGGCACTGCTCGCAAGCTTGCTCTGTTACCCGATAAATCTTTGAACCTTGTAATCGGCTCTGAGAAAGTTGAACAAGTAATCGAAGCAGTCCTATTGGGCTTACATATGGACCCGTCACTAACTTTGAATCTTCATACCAAATATCTTGTAACAAAACTCTCAGGAAACTTAGCCTATGTTAGAAGATATGCTTGTAATATACCTGATGATGTGTGTAAACTGGTACTTCAAGCCCTGGTGCTATCAGTAGTACAATATTGTTCACCATTGCTAGCCAGCATGTCAGATTTGAATATGAGAAAACTGCAGATAGTACAAAATAGAGCGCGTAGACTGTTATTAAAATGTACATCGGACACATCTGTTAGGCGGATGCATCTTGAGCTTGGTTGGCCTACAGTGAGAAAGAGATTCTCTTTAAGTACTCTGATTATGTTCTTTGAAGTCCTCACTAGCCACGAACCACAAAATGTGTACAATTCCTTCATAACAGTTAATTCATCCCACATGTATAAGATTTTCTGTATCCAACAACTTCAGACTACCCAAACCTAAAACAAACAGTGGAAAACGTACCTTCCTGTACCGAGCAATTATGCTCTGGAACTCATTGCCATCTAACATTAAGTCACTGTGTACACTGTCCAGTTTTAAACAAGCTATCTCAAACATTGTCAACTAGACCTCTGACCTCTAGACACTGTGCTGACTATTGTAAATACTCTGTGATTGTTGTATTTTTAAAAATGTATGTATTCATGTTGATTGTCATGTTGATTCATGTTGATTGAACCTTGGAAGATTAGCCCGTAAGGGCTAAAAGGTTTCTTAATAAACAACAAATAAACAATGTAAACATTTGGTTCACGTCACAGGGCTCTATACGGAGATATTGTCAACAACAAACATGCACAAACATGCACAAACATACACGAGCAGCGCTCTGCGCACTATGAATGTAAACATTTTGTTCACGTCACCCTAAACAAATCGGTGTTAGGGCTCTATACGGATAAATTGTAAACAACAAGCATGCACAGAGTGGATAGCTGAACGAGCAGCGCTCTGCGCACTATGAATGTAAACATTTACGTCACCCTTAACTAATCGGTGTTAGGGCTCTTTATGGAGATAAAGAGCAAAGGTAATATCGTAACATGGCCATCTGCAAGGCAATTAATGATAACTGTATAAAACCACTGCAGGTACATCTAAGTGGAATAACTGAAACAGGCAAATACACGCTTGGATGGGGTGTTCATCTTAAAGCTCCTCGGTCAATAACATTATGCAAGAAGT
>NC_049988.1:299887-322400 GCF_000003815.2 Branchiostoma floridae | reverse complement strand
TGAAGGAATGGTCACGATTTTTCCCACCAACCTCTGCTTGGAGAGTACGTCATAGGCCAGTCAGCCAGCTGCTTCCGGCGCCAGTGTTCTGGCGAGGAAAGGGCGAGCTTTGGGACGATTTCGAATTAGCACGGAGGTGCGAACTTTCAGCTTTCCTTGCGTAAGCCGACATAAAACAATGCACCGCTTGCTTCATTCAATAAACGGGCTGTTTTGATTTTTCAATTTAAATATCCAACCATGCAAAAAAATGAACAATTATTAGTAGTGCTTGTGTGTAGTTATGTGCGTGTGCGTGTGTGTGTGGGTTTGGCTGGGGTGGTGGTGGGGGGGGTCTGTTGCCCACTATGAAGAAACAACAACATGTGGTTTCATAAAACAAATCTTTAGACCTGTTGCAAACCTCTTACCAAGGAAGTTTTATCTCATTGCCCGTATCCGCCACGGATGGGTGGGCCAACTACTCTATCAAGGCAGCCAGTTAACTTCTTATAAAAACAGGCACCCCTGGTATTGGAGATCTACTCATAACATGTCTAAATAGTTGTTTTATGAAACCATTTTTTTTCATATTAGGCCAACAGATTTACTCAAAACTTGTCACAGGGCTGAATTCAACCCAAAAATAGCCATTCTGAACGATTAGCACGGAGGTACGAATTTTTCGCGTTCTTTACAATGGCAAACAAACAAGTATCTAAGTATTCTCCAAGCAGAGGTTGGTTCCCCGTGAAGGGAGCGAGCCGGTAAATTACTACTACTTTCCCCAACTCACTATCATTCCGCGACCCAACATCCACTTAAGGATAAAAATACTCCACTTTCTTAGGTCATTCAATAGTACATGTGATAGTTAGTATTGTTTAGTCCGATTTAAGTTTTTACCAAATGAGCATTTTTGTTTCCAATGTTATCGTACAAAATAAAACTAGACGTCCATTCGTTGTTCTGTGTATGCTTATCATTTGCGATCATCCGTAGGGCCCTACCACCAATTTGTGGAGGGTGAAGTGAACCAAGGAGGTTAAAAAAACCTCCTTGGGTAAACCAAGGAGGTTAAAAAATCTCCTTGCGTAAACCAAATGTTTACATTCATAGCGCGTGGAGCGCTGCTCGG
Source organism: Branchiostoma floridae (assembly GCF_000003815.2). Taxonomy (NCBI): domain Eukaryota; kingdom Metazoa; phylum Chordata; class Leptocardii; order Amphioxiformes; family Branchiostomatidae; genus Branchiostoma; species Branchiostoma floridae. Next base: position 321,283 of record NC_049988.1, on the reverse strand, counting down.
TCTGCCCTCTGTTACAATATCTCCGTAAAGAGCCCTAACACCGATTTGTTTAGGGTGACGTGAACCAAATATTTACATTCATAGTGCGCAGAGCGCTGCTCGTTCAGCTATCGGCTCGGTGCATATTTATTGTTTACAATATCTCCGTAGAGCCCCAACACCGATTTGTTTAGGGTGACATGAACCAAATATTTACATTCATAGTGTGCAGAGCGCTGCTCGCTCTGGAGCTGGAGGGCTGTACGAGCAGCTCTGTGGAGCTCCTCCATGGAGGTTGCTCGTGCAGCCCCAATTGGGTAAGTGTTACTGGGGACCGCTCTATCTCCCTTTTTGAAAATGGCGCATATATTTGCATCTCTTCAGTCTTGGGGGATTTCTCCTGTGTCAAGCGATTGTTGGAAAATGTTGGTTACAGCAGGTGCGATTTCACTGGCTGTCATTTTGAGGAACCAAGGAGGTATTTGTTCTCGCCCAGATGTTTTGGAGGGATTGAGGCCTTTCAACATTTTTTTTATACACGATAAGTAGAGATTTCCATAAGAGGGGCGCAGGGATGCACGAGGGATGGCATGTCTGTGGTGTCTTCTGTGAATACACTTTTAAACAGTGAACTGATAATGGTGCCCCCTACCTTCCAAGCGGTTACTCCAACAAGGTCTCTCCTCAGACCTGTTATGTATGACCAGAATGTTAGGTGTTAGGTGTTATTTATAGGCAGTGAAGAAGGTTCAAAAGGTCATCACCTATATTTTGATCCCGTTTAACGTAATTCTGCCATATTGGTTCCTTTTTGTAGTGCCCAAAGTATAGAGGCCGGGCAACCATACCAATCCGAGTTTTTCATATTCTAAATCTCCAACCAGATCAATGATGGCCAACCAGATCAATGATGGCCATGGCGTAATATATAGTATCAAACCCACCTTCCCCTTTTGGCTCCCTTTGCTATACTCCTTGGCCAGCTTTGATACTATCTTATGGAACCGTTTGGAGATTATCCAAATACCGCAATGTGGCCTGCATGAGTGCTGACGTGACATTGGATCCAACCACTACCTGGTAAGGGGTAACCTGTGGGTAAGACTTAAGGCGGCAAAGAGACTAGATGCTGCAGACCACACTTTTCCGGCAATAGAACATCTCCGCAATGGAACAAAAGTTAGAGAGTATAACATAAAGCTCACTAATCGCTTTGACTGTCTGTACGTGGAACATGAACCTTTATAGAACACATGGGAAAAGTTCAAAGCAACAGTACAGTCTGTGTTCTTAGAAGTGCGTAGCGATCGTCCCCTAAAGAGACGATAACAGCACCTCTCACAGGAAAACAAGTGACCCCACATATAAGTACCCCAAGCTACACAGGATGGTCAAGAAGAGTTGTAAAGTTGACGACAACAGCCGGGCTCTCGGGGTGGCATTAGATCTAGAAAGTGCAGCAAAACAAAGTCTGGCAGAAGATTCGGATCCTGTCAAACAAGAAAAGCAAGAAGTCTTCGGCTGTTAGGGACAAGTCCGGAAAACTGATTTCCGACCTCGATGCCAAGCGGGAAAGGTGGGCTGAAAATCTTTCGAAGCTACTCAATCCGCAGCAAGACGACTCTGACCTAACTAAGTTGGGCAGAATACAAGCTGTTCCCAGCTATGCGTACATTGGAGAAGATGATAGTCTCCCAACAACTATGAGATTCAGAACGCTGTCAAGAAAGTGAAGAACCACAAATCTCCTGGGGTTGGATAGCCAACTAGCAGTTGAAGTATGGTGCGTTGGGATGGAATTAATCAAGTCTGTGTAGGTTCTTTTCGCCAAGGTATGGCTTAGTGGGGCCATTACCGATGACTGTTGACAGGACCAAAATGCATCATCGTTGTGCTACCCAAGGAAGGAGATACTACATATTGCGGTAACAACAGGGAGGTAACAATCCGATCCACAGCATCAAAGCTCTTTCAGATCATCATCATGGAACGCATCAACGTGGGGTTGGAAATACTACTAAGGGAAAATCAATGTGGTTTCAGGAAGAACAGATCTCGCATCGATACGATTTATTCCCTACAGACAATTATCCACAAGAGCATTGGGTTCAACACCCAATGTATATACATTTCATTTACTTTAAGGTTGCTTTTGACAGCATAAAACGGTAATTCATGTATTTGAAAGCTTTCTCCTTTTACGGGCTGCCCACAAAGTACATCAGAGTCCTGCAAGCCTTTTTTCTTCAATACTGTGAGCGCCGTAAGAGTCAAACTGATTTAATGTCGAATCGGGAAATGGCAAGGCTGCCATACAGGGTTAAGAGTTAAATGGCTGTATTAACTTGGCAGATTACCTTACTGAAGATCACTGAACAGAAGAAACTCAGGTCAGCACAGGTGCAGTGCTGCTACAGGAGACTCCTGGACAGCCGGCTATTTCAGTACTGGATACAGACGGTGCTGACGACATGGCCTTAGTGAACGCAAAGCCGGGTCTACAGGAAACAACCGTTTTGCTTCTCAAGGCCAACGTTAAGAAGTCCCAAGTCATGGTAGTTGCCAAGTACACTACTCAGTGACCATAGACCGAGGAAGAAACGCTCAACACAACTGTTACGAAAGTTAGCACCTTTACTTGATACTCCTTTAGGCTCAGATGGCTGGGCCACGTCTTAATACCCCCCTCACATTATATACGATCTTCGCACGTACTTCGCGATCGCAGGAAGGTCGGCTGATTTTAAGATCTTAAGTATTTTTCGCCCAAAAACTGTCCCCCTCACATATAAGCGAGGCTCGTGCGATCGACGGTAAATAAATCTATGATAATGAACCTCCCATGACCTCTTGTACGCGGACAAGGTAACACAAAACGTTCCTCAAAAAAGTCAAGAGATCAATAAATGTTGCTTATTTTGTTATCGGAATCATTTTAACCAATGAATGGAATGCGCGGGCATAATGGAAATGACAAAAGGAAAGTGTATCACAAAGCCAGCCTACATACTACCACAGGGGCCACAATGTTAGAATTACCCTCACATTCCCAGAAATTCAATATTTGTAAACAAACGGAAGTCGGGCGAACATCGCCCAAACGTTGCCCGACTGACGGGCGTTCGCCATCCGATTTGCGCTCGATGATTAATAACTATGTCTGTGCTCGCCTATTGGTCTTCAATCGTTGGATTGACGCAAGACTATTGTCCGATACCCTTGCGAGGTACGCACGCACGATCTGCGACTCGGTAACGAGCTCTGCGATCTCGGAGATCTCCTGCGACTTGTCGCTTATGTTAAGAACATGTTTCGCTGCACCGCGACCGTCGTAAGACTCCTGAAAATTGCCGACGATCCCTAAAAATCGCTAGATGATCGTAAGAACACCGGACGTCTTACTCACGAAAATGTCATTTAGAGCTCGTAAACTGCTCTTCCGATCGAATCGCGCCTAATGTGAGGGGGGTATAAGGATGTCTCATGAAAGACTACCCAGATTTGACCTGGAATGGAATCCAAATTATTGGAAGAGGTCTTGGGGATGACCTAGAAAGACATGAATAAACAGTGCTCTTGAAGATGCTAGGATAATCGCAGGGAACATGCAATTTGAAGCTGTGCTACAAAAAATATGGCCCAGAAACGCATTGAATGGCGAGTCGCAGACTCCTCGTAGAGGCGCAGACTCTTCGATGCAGGCCACCCAGAATGATGGGGAGACCTTATCAAGTAACAAGTAAGTATGCTTATCGATGCCAGCAAAAGGGAAAAACGAAGGGACAAGGTAAGGTCATGAACCCTACGTGGTTTTCTCACATGCTGTAGCAGAAGTCCGTGTGTTTACATGCATTGCCTGGCCAATTTGTTTATGATATCAGATAGATCCTGGGATTGTTAAGAAGTTTTGAAAGCTTGACCTCCTTACAAGTGTTTTAACTGAAGGGGTCCATTTCTTGATACATCAAATAATTAAAAGCAACAAAAAAGATACTTAAGACCTCACGCAGAATTATACGTGCTTAATAAGATGATACGGCGGATTTTACCTACAGATACATGTGCATAGAGACAAAGTCGAAATATTTCTGACCTCCAGCTGTTGCCAAACGTGTTCTCGTTATTGGTGATAGATCCACCGGGCCGTTTGAAGTCATTGCCTCTGTTTCCATCCCAAGTTCCACATAGTCCTACGGTATGTGTGCGATCTCTTGCAGGGGCATAAGCGTGAACATCGATACCCCATTGGTTTATCTCTGCTACAACTGTGGTAGCAGATGGCATGTGGATCTGAAAGAAATGAAAACCTCACTATAACTACTTGTATTAGCAATTATTTCCTAAATGTTTTCTGATATGCCGTATCTGTACAACAAATTGTCCAAAACTTTAAACGTAAGGTGCCTCCACTGACTTTCATATGCCCCCATTACCTGATTACGTAGCCCACCGGGAGTTGACTTGGACTTAAGCATAGTTTCAAAATCACAAGCCCCGTCCGTAAGTTTCCCTTATTTTTACACAGACATCGCTAAGTCCACCTTTGGCATGCGGAGTGTACTCCAAGTCAAATGTTTGTGAATACGACGTGCGACGCTATGGGAATGCGGTTTTGTATATCAAAAAATTACGAGGACGTCTGAACAAATATATACATAATATATGGACTTACCGAGAATTTTTTATTGGAAGGGTCTCTGTACACTGACACTGCTGGAGACAAAGGAGATCCATCCGTCGTTTTTTCTGTAATCTTAGGGTAGGCGTGCTCATGGTTACCCCATCCGACGTGGCAAAGGTCGACAATGACAATGTCATTTCCTTCACGGACAGCAACAGCACAATGGCAGGCCAATCTGGTTCCACCTCCACAGTACCAGGTACGAACCTGGACCTGGGAACAAAAGATAGTTCATGTTACATATTATGGATAGGTTATTCCGAAAACAATAGAAAGCACACAAAGGGATACTGTATGCAGATACCAAACGACTCTACGAGACTCGTTTTTTTCCTGACGGCCAAGCATTTTTCTTCATGTCTATACCCCCCTCACCCTCTTCATGATTAGGAGGTCAAGCGACTGGGAAGTTAGGTATATATATCATTTCTGTTACATTTTGGGTCATTATTGACGAACCATAAGCGTAAGTCATAAAGCCTAATCATACAAACAATGATTCATTTTATAATGTATTAGTTTAAAACTTTGGGTTATAAAATTTTAGCTATCATTGGATACAGAAATTTCATCAAAAGTTCAAGAAACGATTTCAGTTTTTTTCAGAATCATATTAATCTAACATCTAGCGGTATGCACATTCACGTCAAAAGGCACGTTGCAAAATACGGCAGGTTTTCAAAATGTAGAGAACTGTTTCGGACATTGAATCCATGTACGTATTTCTGGGTATATCCATTCAAAAAGACACCAACATAACGATTTTAACACTTTCAAATCTTGACTTACCTCGAACTTTCTGAGTCTGGCGGTGCTTTTATAGAAGACGAATTCTCCCAGCATTAGGATTGTGTAATACCTAAATAACATGGACAGATAGATTGTACTTTGACTACCAACGTAACGTATTCTATGAAGTTTGCGTATAGTCTTTAGTTATACCAGTAACTGCAACATGACTGCAGGGGAATACGGGTTGACAATGACCTTCACTTCAATATTTGTGTGTGTGTGTTTGGGGGGGGGGGTGACTGTACACAACATGTGTCTTGATTTTAAGAAATTTCGTTGGTCATTTGTATGATTGTTTTACATTTTGATTACGCCGAATAAGTCTCATCATAAATATGTTTATAACACAACACTTAGTCTTCTGACGGTACATTGTTGACCATTTTGGAAAATCATCAGAAAAGAAATAAACTTAACCCTCTCTAGACCAAGCTTTTTTTTATTCCTGGGGCATGGGGGTAGGGGGTGGGCTTCACCCCTCGTAATTTCAAAACGACTTAGGTTACGATCATCAAATTTTGAGGAAATGATGTACTGGTGAAGTTTTAATATTTTCCGTAATTTTGGTATCGTTATGATCTAATATGACGTAATTATGACGTCACAACGTCATATGTTGGGCTAGAATCGTCTAAATATGGAATTTCAGCTATAATTAAATGTATCAAACAAAACGATGACTACAAAGGGTACCCTGTTTGTTTCTACGTCTGCTAAGTCTTTTGTTGCCAGCACTGACGACACTGACGCCTATATGACGTTAGGAAATAACGTCATTTGTCCGCCATCTTGGATCGACAAGCTTGAATTTTCTAAAATACGTTTTTTTTTCCTACATATAACACCAAAACCAAAGTGGACTTAAGTGATGGTATTTTGTAAGAAAATAAAAGATTTTGATGTTTTCACCGTTTGTCCGCCATCTTGGATTTTTGAACCATAAGTTCCTCAAATTAGCATAAATAATGAATATTTAATTAGAAATGTAACTACACATGATGTTAATGATAAAGTGTGGTCTAGCAATAGAACCATGAAATCCCATTATTCAAACGGAAATTAGTAAATTTAGTCAAATATGCTTGTCAGAAACCGGTTGCCATGGCAACACGGGAAATCACAAACTCAATTTTTTTACAGAATTATTGCCAACAATATTTTAGGAAAAGTCACCAAGTTTCGTAGTCCTAGCACACGTCGTTTGGCAGTTATACGACGTCAAAGTTGGCGCGAGCACTTTTAGCCCCCACCCCCCCGTCTAGATAGGGTTAAAAGGCAACATTTTCCCGAAAATGTGACAAGTCTTCCCTGTAGACTTCCTTGAGCTGTTCACACACAATATTGGTAGTATACTATTAGGTGCCCCTATAGTTGCTGTGTACCTAAGCTGAAATTCATGATCAAGTTCAGGTCCGGACTCGAGTCCAGAGATTCAGGTTCAGTTTCGGCCACCAAATTCGACAAACACCGCGTGCGGCAGACATCGTCGATATATGAGCCGGCGTGCTGATGTCGGCGCCCCCGCCCCCCCTCCCCTTACATAATATATGCTTGGTTTTGTACACATTTAGATAACTTACACTGGTCACAATGTTGATTGTGCAATCATTTACCATTTAGAAGAAGTATAGGACTTTACATTAATTATGCAAATTAGGGACACATTTGCATAATTGATATCTGTTAATGTTCCAACAGCCACAAACATTTATGATAGGTATTTGAGTCCTACAATGGCATAAACTACAAATATAGATTTCCCTCATTAATCATGCAAAATAAGTGCCAGCTTGCATAATTTGCACTTGATTATGTGCATCTCTATCTACGCTACCTACATACCAAATATCATCTAAATTTGTCGTTCCCTTGTCCAGTTATCCTCCTAAGAAGATTTTGAGAATAACGCCCCTGCAGTTCCAGAGCAAGCTGCTAGGGGACCCAAACATACATGACATATTCCTTACGTCATCAGCTATCTGCCACCAAAAAATCAACACCATAGCACATCCAGGTCAAAAGATACAAAAAAACGGAATTTATGCTGCAGTACCAAGGTCACATACCAGGGGTCCCAAAATTGACCTTGACCTTTGTCTTTCCAACACGTACCTACAAACCAAATATCATGGTAATCCATCCAGAGGTTCTTGAGTTATGCTGACCACAAATATCCGGCAACACAAACAAACACACAGATACACAGACAGACAAACGCACAGACACACACACAGACACACCCAAAACTATATCTCCATTTTTCATGGAGATAAAAAGGGGAAAAGAAATACATTGGGACAGAAAATGGGATTCGAACTTGCATTCGTGTTTGACTTTACATCACATCAACGTAGGTGGGTGTAGTTCACGGTAATTGTCGGAGAGTGAAGGCAATACTAAACTACTGCGGTCCTAAATGTAAAGTCACATACATAGATATTGTTAAGCAACAATAATGAAATAATTTTCCGTTCTTAAGAATGTTGTCCCAAACCTGACTAAGTGAAGTGGACTTTATGATACATACTGACTCCTTAATCCAACAAGTACACTTCTTGTCCTCTCGGTCTATGACTTTTGCACTAACACAGTTATTTCTCGTAATAAGGTCTGTCACGGCTGATTTGTTCTCTTGCTTTTTGGCTTCTTTCTTTCTTGCTCTTGTATACCGTCCCGTGTTTACGCATGTACACAGTGCACTGTGAACCTGTAGCACCTACGCGGGGCGTTCACTAAGTAATGCCCCTGACCCATTTTCCATAGCAGGAGATTAATGAAACTTGGCACACATGTTTGAATTCAGGATGCCAGCATTTTACAAGGTCATATGATGGGGCATCATCACCATAAGTTTCTTTCATTTCATCAAAAGTCTTCTTTGGTGTGCGTCCTTTCAATTACAAAACGGATCACTGCGCGACACTCAACTGGTTCCATTTTACACATGGTCCATTTCGCACCTGACTCAGTTCAAACACAAGTAAATCAGAAACCATAATTAGCTCAGAGCTTTTTTTTGCAACATAATCTATAAAGATATAAATCATTACACATACAAAATTTCATCTAGATCAGACGACTGGAAGTGGGTCAGGGACATTACTTATTGCACGCCCCTCGTAGCTTCAGTGCACTGTGAATCAGTCAGTATAGGCCATACGGAGATGACAGATGGTCATCGGAACGTTGGCTCTTAATAACTTTCATGGTTGTGTATGAGGAACTTAGTGATAAAATATTTTACCAAGCTGATTAAATTTTTCACCGAAGTTAATAGCCTTTATGAAAGGCTTAATTTATCTCCACCCATTTTTAAGGGCCCGACTTTCAGCAGAGGCCTGGGTGTGACAAAACTCCCTTTACTGACATAGAGAACCTTAAGTGATTAGCGCTTCCTGAAAAAATAATGACGCTGCTCCAAAGGTCTGCGAAGGTAGCTGTACGAAGTAATATGTGATAGGTATCATGCAACATCACCAACAGTATAAATTTATATTTCCTCCCAATCTTTATTCAAACGAGTCCCTTCTAATTGTTTTAGCTCACTTGCGTGTGATTGGTTCATTTTTGACAGAAAGTTATTTACAAATTAAGATTAAATAAGGCGAAGCGTCAAATGTATTCAAAGCAGCTATATTGACAGAAAGGTTAACCAGTTAGTATTCTAAAATATACTCACTTGCCATCAAAAGTGGTGTAGTGCGGATCAGTGATCCCCTTGCAATGGCCAGGAGCACCCTCATCTATAGTTCGCACCTGTGTTCGAAAGTGCAAAATAGTGGTCTTAAACCACCTTAACTTAATTTATTAAATGGACATTTAAGCTACTCTTTCACTTGCAGTCACAGAGAATATTTAAGTTATCTTCTTTGCTAACAGGCTCAACGTCGCAAGCTAAGTCAAATCAAATTATAGGTCATTTAACGAAAATACCCACGGGTTATTTGACTACTATCGATTTTGTTAATGGTTAATTTTATATGTACAAAAAATGACAAAACCTAATCATTGACTGTATATCTCAATACAAAGAAACAAGTAGCAGCATATATTACCTGAATGTCATCTGGAGTGAAGCCACTGTACATGTTCGGGACAAATTCCCTATCCGTAGAATGCCAAAATTTTAGTGGTGGAATTTGTGCAAAAACCAATGCATTTACACGATTACCATCTACTTGGAGATCTTGCTTAGCATATATGGTTTTCTCCTCTGCGTCAGCCCTATGTCTCATTGGGTCCCAATTTTTGGAATAGAGTTTAGTTTCGCATTGACTATTGGCATTTCCTCCAGTTGTGACTTCTCTGTTTGCCTCTAACTTAATGGCAATATGACAGTTTTCGTGAGCATTGGAATTATGATCGCAAATAAAAGGCACTGTGCTGTAAAGCTGTAGGGTGTCATGTTGCCCCTCTTGTATGTCCAGGTGTGTTTGATCGGCCTGCAAAAAAAACATCAATTCCGCTGTTATGCATTTCTTATCAATAGTTTTTGTTGTTTGTCCTTCTATATCGTTATTTCAACTTGTTTTTATACCATTTTCTAAAAATTTAGAATGCATTTTCATTACGTTACTTTTTATTTATGTCTCATTATGATACAATTACTTTAATATGATAATACGATCACATATGGTGACAACCTATAAATCAGATAATATCGGCAGGCCTGGCTGAAATATAAGATAACTGCGATAATGATTGTAATGCCCTCAAAGTGAGAAAAAAGTACAATCACCCTTACCCTAATGCCAGCATAGTAACCATTACTGTGAAACTGTCGGCTCTTCTTATGTTCAAAGTCTTTCCAAAAGGACTGCATAACACAGGAAACCTGTTGGGTAGGTAAAACATTGAAGTCAAAGATACCCCGAGACCATTCTTTTGCCACTATCCATACTGGGCTTTTTTGGCATTCCTTGGCCTGGGGGTCTTATTTGGGCCCGCCCCATCGTAATGTCAAAACGGCTTACTGTACGATCACCAAATGTAGGGAATGATACGCTCATCAAGTTTTATTATTCCTGAAATTATTAAATTATTACGACGTAATATGACGTTAGTATTACGTCATTAATTGATTTTTTGCTAATACGGGGAATTCCCTGAATACCTGAATATTTTACACAAAAAGTTAACAACAAAGGTTGATTATCGATATTTAAGTGTTTTAAAACTTCATATGTGAAAAGCTGACGGAACAACGTCAAAATGACCTCATAATATGACGTCATCTGTATTTTAGCTATCCGCCATATTAGATTATCTACCTTAAATGTATTAAGATACTCTTTTTCAACATATAACCCTTAAGTCCAATGAAACTGGATTGAAAGCGTTCGCATGAATGTTTTCTGTAAAAAAAACAAGTAGTGATGAAATTTGAGTGAAAATAAGCTGGTTATAATTTTCATCATAACATATGCCATCTTGGATTTTGACCAATTACGCCATCACATTAGCATAATTTATAAGTATCTAAATATAAATGTCCCTCTAAGATATGTTAGATATTTGAGATATATAAAAACAAGTGTAGTTTAGCAAAAAAATCTTAAAATCCCATTGTTTAAACCAAAATTAGTGATGTTTGTAAAAATCAGAAATCCGTTGCCATGGCAACACGAAAAATTTACGTTTTTTGTAAATTGTTGCCAATGATATTCTAGGAAAAGTCACTTAAGTTTCGTTGTTTTAGCACATGACGTTTTGGAGCTATACCTTGAGATAATTGACCTCGAAAATATGTGATTTCGTACCTCGGAGCGACTTGTTATAGTACTGCTGTGGAACGTACGATTTTTATATCTCCTTTCCCGGACAAACTATAATCTATACATTTGGTTGTAAAATTAATCCTGTGGTCGAGAGAAAGTGCCATTGCATTAGCCGTTTACCAGCTTTAAGCTAAGGGCACAGCCTACCGTACGTGCATTTTTCCGTACGTATTTTAGGGATGCCACGTCCGCCACGTATTTCTGAAAACGTTCAGCCTGTACAGGGCAGGCGAGTCGCCCGTAGGGGGGCGAATCTGCAGCCCGATGGCACACAAAATATTAACTGCACATAAAGTTCTACGGCGTGTCTGTGTGCTCCAAAATCCGTCGGATTCCATACGAGTTCATACGGAGGCGGTACGTACCACTTACGGATAAAAAATTGCCCACGTTTTGCCACATACTCGTACGACGGGTTGTGCCCTTAACTTTATCCAAACTACAGGGTCCGTTTCATTTGCAGAAAGGATCAATTGACCGAAGTAACTTAGGGCATACATAGTGCAATTAAGGGGGGTTTAAATATTATTTAGTAACATGGCAATGAGACAAAATAACTAAATGAAGGTAAACTGTCTTCTAACTCTAGTTTGTATATCGATTAATAGGTAGACACCTGCTAATCAGCAAGCATTGCTATGTGCACTTGATACATCTGATCCTTTAAAAATCTATTCAGCTGCTCGGGTAACTGTTATATTTCTTAGTTTTGGCATACGTTTCTCAATCAGATGTCGATATTTAGACAATACAGCACTATTGTCAATTAACAGTGTGAAAACATGTCTGTCTGTTAATGCTTTCTGTGTTCAGTTGTTTTAATGTAAAGGTTAGATAAAAGTTATGTAGAGAGTTAAGATGGAATTTCGCTCACCGTTTTCCCCATTTTTGATTCCCAACTGTCGAATCCGCCAAGGTATTTCGCATCGAGCTTTACGGTTTTTCTGGTCGGATCTAATGGCGACTGGGTGGCCTCGTTGACCTCTCGGTATTCGATATGATCGAATAAGAACTTGACCGCGAATCGTGCATCGTCATCGGTGTTCTTGTCGTATTTGACCTCACATGTAAATGTGACCCGCCAACTGTCCTTGTCGATAACAGGCGGATGTAGGACTGGGTTCTCTGTGATCTCTGGAACTTCATCTACAGCGGCAAAATGTGTCATAAGAAAATAAACCACATGTCACTGTACTGTCTGCGCCGAGAACATGACAACTGATCAACAGTTTATTTAATCTACCAGGACTTGTTCAATCCATCAGGCCACATGTCCTACCAATCAAATTTTGGCCGCTTACCGGTCTTCATGCAATAAAAAGGGACATCTTAATAAAACACCAAACCCTGCTAGATTTAAATACCCGTCCATTGTCTCCAGGTTACAATGTAATTTTCACAGACCTAGTATACCAATTGCCAAGTGTTTTCCGACAAATGTAAAACAAAGTCAAAATATGAGGGAATGCAAAGTAATTTCTTGTTAACAGTCCGCAAAACTATCATTACGTATCTAGCTTCCCTTTGGTAAACAAAAAAGAATTCTGTATTTTTCTTGTTTTCTTTTCTAATGGAAAAAAGAGGGGTTTTTGTTTAACGAAACGTCGAGAAAAGTAAAGAAACCTGCCGTAAAACATTTGTATGCTAATTTCAACAAGAATTCTTGTTTTCTAAACTGAAGAAAACACTGCTCACTAACAAGAATTTTCTAGAAATTAAAGAAAAATCTTTATTTACGGAAGATTTGCTTATTGTTATGAAAATAGAAAATAAGAAACAAGCCGTTTTGGACCTATACGACGTCGAAGTTGGCGCAGACACCACCTCCCCCCCCCCCCTAGTCTGGATAGGGTTATTTCAAGAATTTTGATTTCGTAGTCAGTGCTGGATTTATGAGACCACCGTTGGACGCACTGAAATGGGCTTTGTTCAAATTATTTACCGCAAATACTAATCTTCAATATTTTACTCCATCATAACGATTCAATGATCTATTTCATAGCTATAGAATTAAAAAAGGCTGTCCTGCTAAAAATTGTTGAACTGCCTGAAATTCCAAAGTAAGCCTTAACCTAACAACGATCCCAAATCCTGCTATATCTATCAGTTCTGAAGGAAATTACCACCAATTGATGTAGAACTATATAATGTTTCAAAAAACACATCGTCGCATCATCAGTGCCGTACGTTGCGGATCCCGATATATATTAAGATGAAGATACTGGGCCAGGAGTGGTGACCCCTATATATATCGGGACATGGTATTCCCCGAATAAAATGAACGTCGGGTTATGCGCGGCCATGTTGCGTGCCGAATCGGACCCAGACACGTCACAGTCCACGCGTATCGAGAACCGTACCTGGGGCAAAATCACATTTTGGATACGCGGGGACTATCCCAGGGGTGCATAAGCATTTGCACGAACCTTATTAGATTCGTACGAATATTATGTGATGCGCACGAATCACTATGCGAAAACGCACGAACCTTATGAAAATCACACGAATCACTATGCGAAAACGTAAAAACCCTTTGTGATTCGCACGAATCACAATGTGACACACACGAACTTGTGTGATTTGCACGAACCTTATGCGAAATCGATCTTTAGCGACGGAAAATACGGAAAAGGCTTCTCCCAACGTAGCGGCGGCGCCGGTTTGCATAAGGTTCGTGCAAATCACATAGTGATTCGTGTGCTTTTCATAAGGTTCGTGCGATTTCGTATATATATAGTGATTCGTGTGTATCACATAAGATTCGTACGAATCTCATAAGGTTCGTGCAAATACTTAGGCACCCCTGTATCCCGTACCCAATCGCACACGGTTCTGGATACACAGGGGGCCTTATGAATTATCCCATACTGTGCTTTGGGGCGGAGCTTAGTGTTTTTTAAGGGGAAAAGTCTGCCCAACGTGTTATCATTTCCTGCCATCTTTGTTTTTCGGCGCGCTGAGAAGAGGAAGAATCAGTGTAATTCTCGCTCAGTAAAATGCTTTTCACGCTTATCTTGGATCAGTTTTACTTAGGGCTGATGTGACAAAAACAGACAGACGTCTAGCACGAATTTCTACAACAATGATATATTTATATCCAAGACTGTAGTTTGAAACATGCCCAGGCACAGTTCTGAATAGTCCACGTGTATCCAGAACGGTGCCTGGGGCAAAACACGTTCTTGGATACTCGGGGACCGTCCAAATGTGCAATACAATGAATTGATGTACTCTGAATATACTGTCTTCTTTCACCTTTATCACTGCATGTACTTGATGCGTATGTACTCTAAGTACTGTTTGTCTTCCACATATATCACTACACTCATACACTGAATAAAATCCGCTTTTCAAAAACAGCGTGCCACTCTGAAGAGAGTGTGTGTTCCAGCTGTATCATTGCAATAATACACTCCAAAACGGTGCTTGTTTCAGCTGCATCGATCTAATGATAGACCCTAAAACAGTGCTTGATGCTTTTTATTGTATCTTATTACCTGGATGATTGGCCACCAGTTGGGCTGGCTGAAATAAAAAAGGAAACTTTTCTTAATGCTGAAAACACAAGACCATGCAGCCGTTTTGTTTTTGTACCAATACTCTTTTAGGTACGCACTCAGAGTAATCCATGAGTGTGACCAGAGCTTCGTTGGCATGACCCAGAAGTGTTTGCGAAATCAGCATTCCCAAAACCATATAATGACCCTGAAACCTCGAAAAACAGATGCATTTGTCTGTCAAATTAAACGCCATAACTCTTACCTTCAAACACCATTTGGAATTCTCAACAGACTATACGGTCGTTTGACTTGTCGTCTTAACAGGGACATATTTCAAAGCCTGATCTGATTTACTACCTTCACCAAAAGGTTAATATAATATTTTAAGCGTGTTCATCTGTCTGTGTGTGTATGTGTGTTTGTGTGCGTGTCTTTTAACAGCATAATTTGAGAAGCCTTTGATGGATCTTGATGATATTTGGTAGGTGGGTAGGGTAAAAAAAAACAAAGGTCAAGTTCGGTAATGGACCCTAGCGACTTCCTACGTTACTACAGCAGAGCTTACATCATTTAATAATCTTGTTCTGTAAATGCTTTTGAGGCAGAGAATAAGTTCAAAGATGCAACTTTGGGCCTCCTAGCGGCTTTTTTTAAAACTGCGGGTGCCGATTCCCTTTTACACTTTTGACGGGAATAAAATCACAGAACGTGTTGGCGGATCGTCATGACTTTTGATATGTAGATATCTTAAGTGGGGATTAACATAGTGAAAAAAACTTATTTTGCACAGTTAATGAAGAAAGTTAATAAATCCACTGCATTACATGATAGGACTTTCAAACTTTTCACATGTAATTGAGAAAGGGAGAATGGTCTATAGATATTGATAATGCAAATGATGACCTGATTTGCATAATTCATGAGAAAATATGATGTTTTCATAGTGTGAATGATGATAATTTCATATTTACAGCATTATGAAGCTTAGTGAAGGTGAACGTTATTAGACGTAAACCTTGCAAATTAGTTTATATGTGGACAAGTAATCAGGAAACGCTAAAATGGCTACAATAAGACTTTTATACCTTAGACTGGTGCCTCTTGGATAGACAAGATGATCAACAGAAGCAAATTATGAAAATCGGGACCTTATTTGCGTAATCAAATGAAAAGCAAATATATCTATATATATATATATAAATACTTTACTCGAATAGATTCAAACCATTTGGCGAAGGTATAAAATCGTGGTAGTAGTTTTGACTTTGACCGCTACGCCTACACACTAGACGCATCACACAGCCATTTACGAGTCAACTACTGAGTTTTGACTGAACTATGGCTTCTTATATAAACCATTTAAATGCATCATTTTGGCGCATAAGGGCATTTTCTTCTGTTGTTAATTGATTTTTTGGGCGGCAAATTAGTTTGAGATAAATGAGATTAACGTTTGAACATAAGTCAAGTGCCTGAGAAGGTCTCTGTTGCGAATTCTGGGTATACCCCACTTTGACCGACGATTACTGGTAGAATGCCGAAAGTGAGAACGATTGCGAGGGACAACACGCCAGGATGTTAATGATCGTGGCCTTGGAAGAGCTTGAGGGCAGAATCGAGGACCCGGAAGAGGCCAGGAAATTAGGGATGGGCAGTCTATGCCATTAAAGCAATGGGATGTGGGGGGTATAGCAGGACGTGACGTGGGGATTTATATATCCCTTGGCTAAAATAATAACAGCTGCAACTCGTCGTGACATAAAATGTCTGTGCGTACATGTTTCCAGGTGATACTTGTAACAAGTTGTATATTTCATTTAGTGTAAAATAAATGGAAAGTTTGAGTTATTAACTTTGCCTGAATGGCTAAGGTTATGTTTTAGGCTTGTACGTCTGTCTCTGTGTGTGTGTGTGTGAACAGCATAACCCGAGAAGCCTTGGATGGATCCTGATGATATTTGGTAGGTGGGTATGGGGTTAGGAAAACGAAGGTCAACTTCGATAATGGGGGCCCCTAGCGGCTTGCTAAGGTACTGCAGCGGACCGTCTATTTTTTATATCTCATGTTCTGGACATGCTGTGGTCGTGATTTTTAAGTGATAGAGAGTAAGTGCTGTGAGTTTTGGCCCCCTAGAGGCTTTTTTGGAACTGCAGGCGTCGGTTTTCAAAATTTGGATGAGAATATCTCAAGAACGTGCTGAGGGATCGCCATGATTTTTGGTATGTAGATAGAATGAGTGATGACTTAGATAATGGGATACAAGTTATGCAAATCATTAGCTAATTTGCATAATAAATGAGAAAAGTTTATAAATTCACTTCATTCCACGATAGGACTTTTAAATTGTCACATATATAGCTGGGAAGGAGAGAAATGTCGAAAGATATCAACTATGCAAATGGCGACCTCATTTGCATAATAAATGAGAAAATATGAACGTGTTGACGGATCATCATAATTTTTTATGTAGATAGCCTTAAGTAAAGACTTACATAATGAGATACCAATTATATAAATTAACAGCTAATTTGCGTAATTAATGAGAAATGTTTATGAATTCACTGCATTCTGTGATAGGACTTCCAAAGTTGTCACGTATGTAACTGAGAAAGAGGGCAGAGAGTAAGAGGTGTGTGTTTGGGTCCCCTAGCGTCCTTGTTTGGAACTGCAGGAAGCGGTTTAGTGTCAGCCTTTGAAAGAGAATAAGTCAAGAAGGGATGAAAGGATCATCATGATTTTCGGTATGCTGAAAGCTTAAGTGATGCTTGATACAATTTGATATTATTATTATGTAAATAGGGATCTAATGTGCATGATTAATGGCGAAATTTTATAAACCAACTCCAGGCATATGAAATAAAATGTAATGAGTAACACATTTATGTCTACAGACATCATTCTACATAACAAACCTGGTTTATTTGGCAAAGGTATGTGTTCGTGGAACTCTAGTTTTTTATCTTCTTGTCGGCATATATCCTGAAACCGGAGTCGTAATTGGTTGGTTAGTATATTAACATGATACAACCTTGGTTTTGTCCATACATACCCAAAAGCACCATTGCCAAATGTGATTTGCCCAATCATATTCAACGGAAAGTGAAATATCGTATCAAGGAGTAAAGAATCTTAGGGTAAGTTTAATAGACGGTGCCAGTATCTGATTAATTGTTTCTCAGCATTGATCGAAATGGAAAAGGTTCCTAAATCACCACGGATGCCGTCATTTGATGATCTTGCATGTACTTGTTTTGGAACGTCAAATCAATAGTATTAAATTGCAGTTAGTAATAGTAGATACAAGGAAGTAGAGGAAGTCGTACATTTTCAATTGCAAACTTGTCATTTTCTTATTCCATTCCAGATGTATGATGGCATGCACTGTAAGATGAATTGCAATATGTGCATATGTACCATCGGATTCGTAAAGGTACAGGAGGAAGTGAAATATGTGAATATAAGAAATCAGCTTTTTAGCCGAATGATAAGTTCAGCACCCAGAAGAACATACTGGCATAAACTCACCTGTAATTACACATGTGCTAGATTTTTTCTCATGTGTGTAATGCTGATGTTGTCACGGCATTTTAAGGACACTCTTTGAATACTGACACGTTATGTATGCTTTAGACAAACTAGAGTTCGACGAACACATCTCTTCGCCAATTTCTTATCGATTTGCATAATTAGTATTACATCATGTAAGTCATCACTTAGGCTATCTACCACTCAAAAATCACGACCACAGCATGTTCAGAACACGAGATGTCAAGTTTTGCTGCAGTACCTTAGGAAGCCGCTAGGGGGTCCACTATCATACTCGACCTTCGTTGTCCTGACTCCTACCCACCTACCAAATATCAGGATCCTCTCAAGGCTTCTCGAGTTAAGCATTCCACAAACAAACGGACGCACACACCCGGCCTGCTACCGTCCTAACGAAAAATGCTACGTAAACCATTTTCGAACACAACCTTCCTTTCTGCAACCGCTACTCAAATACTAAATATTATGAAAACCCATGCACAGCTTCTTGAGGTATATGCTGTTGGCATGGATTTATAACTTTCCCCATTAATTATGGAAATAAGCTACTGATTTGCATAACTAGTATTACATGATGTAAGTCATCACTCATTCTATCTACATACCAAAAATCCTGATGATCCTTCAACACGTTCTCGAGTTATTCTCGTCCAAAGTCTGAAAGGAAATCGGTTCCTGCAGTTCCCAAAAAGCCGCTAGGGGGTCCAAACTCACAGCACTTACTCTCTGCTCCAAGGGCTATTTACCACTCAAAAACTATGACCGCAGCATGTCCAGAACACGAAGTGTCAAAGTTAAAAAGTTTTGCAGTATCTTAGGTAGCACTAGGGGACCCATTATCGAACTTGACCTTCGTTTTCCTGACCCCCACCCACCTACCAAATACCATCAGGATCCATTCAAGAGTTCTCGAGTTATGCTGTCCACAGACAAACGCACTTACATACAAAGCCAGCTACAGCACCATAGGTAAAAGCTAGCTAAACCATTCTTGCACATGACAATCCTTCCTACAACGGCTGCACACCCGGCAAATATCATGGAAATCGCCCAGCTGCATTTTGACTTATGCTTCCCGAAAAAAAACACGAAAAATACAAGCTCGCTGCTGTACCGTAGAAAAATGCCAGGTAAACCATTTTCGACCTAGGCATGTCTTTCAACAACCGCTACACACCTGCAAAAAATCAAAAAGTTCCATCCGCAATTTGTCGACTTATATGCTGTTGACCTACATACAGACCCATGTAACCAAAAACATTATCTTCTTGGCGAAGATAATAATACAAAATGATTATATAAAACATAATACCATTATTACCCTAACAATCCATTAATGCTTCTAAAAGTAAATTTAGACTGTTAGCTTTCTCTTGGAATAAATTATTGGGTTGATTGAGAAAATTTTTTTATCTATAATTAGTACCCTCTATTTAAAGAGGGGCTGGAAACCCCAACCCTGAAACCGTCTTTTAGTGAGAAACAACATCAGCTTAAGAATTAATGTAATACTCACTGACGCAGTATCCATATTTATCACCCCAAACTTGGCCAGCAGGACATGGTACTTGGTTGCCTATACCATGAAAAGGAAAAAAACAAACATTTGTTTACAAATTAATGTACATCTTGAAGATCTCGTCAACTGACGAAGACAGTTGTTCAGAAAGTGACGTAAGATTGGGACAAAAAGGCCCGTTGGGGTTATTTAAGGAACGAAATATCAACTGTTTTATTGTTTTACTGCCCCTGTTGCGTTTAAAGACAATGACAATGACTATAACTTGGACATGCTTATTTACCTGCACAATACGCTTGGTTACACCCAGACGTCGGTGATAGGCAGTACGCATAGAAGTTGGTCCCTCCATCGTCAGTGCATTTTTTAACGCGGATTGAAATTCGATCACTGCAACAGTCCCCGGGAACCCCATAGTTGGCGCAGACGTCTCTGTGTACCACTCGGCTGTTGATGGGATGTGGGCCGTCAAGCCACAAGGGGGCCTGTGTTCCACAATGGTAGGTCTCTACGCACTGTTCTGGAATCCGCACGCTCTGACTATGGGCTTCAAACCGGTACCATCCCCTCATCAAGGTGTTGTCACATAGAAGGGTGTCGCCTGAGCCAGGAACAAACGCGGTACTTCGCTTTGGGTCCGTTATCGTGTTATTGTAGGCCGTGTCGCAGATGTCATTGTTAGAGATGTTGCAAAGGTCCTGTCCTAGTGATGTTTCTAGAAAAATTAAAAGAGCAATAAGCGTTAATAATCGGTACACAAAACACCATGATTGCAAAATGTCTGTGTCATTCGAATAATGTCAAGTTATCAATTTTTCGATGGAAGTACGTATGTTTAATTTTTTACAACTCATATTCCACTATGGATCACTGACATGAAATAAGGAGCTCCTCTGGCAGGTAACTAGTTTTATTACCTTCTTAAAAGGTTAAAAGGTTATATTTTGGGTAGTAATTCTTTGTGTCCCAATATGCAGGTCAATCACATATAACTCGAGCAGCCGTGGATGGAATCTTATGATATTTGGTTTTAAGTAGTGACTGCAGGAGTATTGTTCTAAAACGGTTAACGTGGCACTTTTTGCGGGACTTCAGTGGGGTGAGTTTATAATTGTGCGTTTGTGCGTTTGTGTACAAGGTAACTCGAATCGTTGTGGATCGTTTTGCATGGTATTTGGTAGTTATGTAGGGGTTGCGAAACCGAAGGTCATGTCCGATAATGGGCCTCCTGGTGGTGAATTACGGTACTGCAGCGGAGGTTCAAAGTTGGACTTTAAGTTTTCTGCTGAACGTTTTTAGTAGTGAATAGGCCTTGGTGCAGGGAGCAAGTGGTGTAGATTTGGGCCCCATGGCCACTTGTTTAGAAATGCAGTGAACATTTTTGTTTCTACCTTTTGAGAAGGATAACTCCAGTGGGGATTGATGGATATTCATTGTTTTCGGCAGGCAGGTACTGTAGGTTCTGATTAACGTAATTTCATACAGTGTGAATTTACTTAATATGCAAAGTAAGGCATCATTACATAGATATTGGGTAGAATGTGTAATCTTCTATCTAAGCTATGAACTGACCTCTGTTCAGGTACAAGAGATCGTCACCT
>NC_049988.1:264284-299787 GCF_000003815.2 Branchiostoma floridae | reverse complement strand
TTCCTTGCCGAGTTTCATGCTTTAGTTAGACAATGGTACATTCCAGGCGAGTATTAAAACGCTCTTCTAGACGCATGTTACTGTATGTGGTCCAGCGTAATAAATCTACGCTTTAACTCACCATGTTTATATAAATATATATCACAAATTGCATCAGAAGGAACTTAGTTTGTAATAAAAAATAATGCATATTCATTGTGGGTCAAAAAGTTTTACAAAACCTGTTTAATGTGCCAATAATTCATCTGACATAAATTATGATAATGAGGGGGGAGGGGGGCGACATGTGGAACTCGGGATTTTTAAGCGTAGAATCTAGTCTAACTTACCAAAATAACATAAAATACGCGGCAAGGCACAGCTTTGAAAAAAAAGATTTCTTGTTTCAACAAAGCACGATCGATGTGAGGAAAGATGCACGGGAAATTATCAAAAGCTAGAGTTCCACGAACGCATATCTTAGCCAAATAAACAAGGGTTTTGAAGATCTAGAGTGCGGGCATTCTTAACATTATAAAATTTATCCTTGATGTAATGATGGTCTTGTCCTATTGCAGATTTAAGTGGATCATAGAGTTCTCTGATCTACCATGCACATAAACAACAAAACTTGAGAAGCCTTGGGTGGATCCTGGTGATGTTTGGTAGGTGGGTACTGCAGTGGACCTTTTTACTAGTAATTCCAGAGTGGTAATTAATGGGAATTTTATACTTGTAGCATTATGAAGCTAAGTGAATTTGAACATTAGCAGAAATAAAGCAGCTTAATTTCACATTTACATAATTTAGGAGGAAACAAATATGGCCTTCGTTGCTTATGATTTTTTTGCATATTGAATTAAGGGACTTAATCCAGTTAAATTTACAATAGGACAGGACCATCATAACGCCAATGGTGTATAAGGTCTGAAAAACAGGCATCCTTTATAATAGCCCTTGTTTATTTGGTAACGTTGTGTGTTTGTGGAACTCCATTTGCAATAGATTTACTTTGCTTAAAGTGCTGGCTTTATATAAGCTTTAGGCGTAAATTCCTAATCTCCAAGCAGATCTTGCTGTGGCAAATGGGAAGGAGTTTAGCCGGCAGAGGAGTTATTGGCCACAGCGAAGATCTGCCGCAGGACGGAAAAACTCAAAGGCTATTATCAGGCAATTAAACTGCGTTAGGAAGACTTCAGGTGCGAATTGCCCCGGGCGTGCGGGGCCAGGGATCCCCTCACGGGTCGGCTGTAAGAGTTCATTGTGTTTTCTGTGACATCTGGGGATTTCTTTGCGTCTTTGGTGTCAATAACTGACTACGTACTGGAGGAAAACAACAGCAAAACGCGTCAGCACGATGCGACAGGACGAAAGTGCAGTGGGGAGGGGGGCGCTGGCGTCGATTTCCCCATTGAATATTTCACGAAGCAACGGCGCCTTTGTTTGTCTGAGATCGTCGCCGGACGCCGTTAGAAATAATTCAAATCGGCTTCACTAAAATGCACGTGCTGAAAATGTGGATACCTTTCCAAAATTTCAAGTTCTGTCTACATTTTTACACGCCGACGTCTGCCCGTCAAAAGTTAAGAGCGTGGGTCCTTCCGATCCAAGTGTATATGATCGGTAAAAGATTCGAAGTTGCAGACAAGAAAAAAATGACACAGGAAGTGTTTAGTTAAAACGCAGCTTTTACTGCGAAATATATACATGTAACAACAAGACAATAACTTGTTATTTGTGTACAACTGATAATTTCATATGTCGATACGTTGTCTTTGTGCGCTGTGATGCGGTCTGCTCCAGCGATCTCGGGGGGAAGCCCCCGCTGTGAACTGGCGCGGATCGCCGCGTTCGTCCTGGAACTGGCTCGGAAAGGTTGTAAAATAATAATCCCGGCCAATTTTCACGTTAGATTTAAGTAGGCACTAGGAGGAACAGAAACACGTTTCTGAAAAGTGAGTTTTTCGGTCCTGCGGCAGATCTTCGCTGTGGCCAATAACTCCTCTGCCGGCTAAACTCCTTCCCATTTTGCCACACAAGATCTGCTTGGAGATTAGTAAATTCCCAAACATTGCTTCCAAGACTGTGTATTATGGGAATTCATGTTAAGTGTCACTTTAACCGTTTTTAATAATACGACTTTCTAATATAGATTTACATTGCTTGTAATGTTGAACATAGACAAAAGTACACGACCAAGTTATTGCCGTATAATCTATTCAATAGTAATAAACCAAGGAAATAATAATGGCCTATATTATGTAATCGACCATCTATCTATCAATCTATCATTTGATGAGATACTGTGTTAGCAGTTCCCTTTCTATTGCAATAAAGTAATAACGGCATAAAAAATCGATCGTGGTCATTAGTCAATTTCAAATAAATAAAAAATAATAATATTTTACTCACTCTCTCACTCACTAAGTACTACATCTGTCCAACCAACAAAAAGAGTAGTATATGTATCTGAAAAAATCTCAAGATCTTCAATTATTTTGTTTACAAGACAATGTTATTGAAAAAAAATTACGCAATGTAGGTCATGATGCTAATTCTCTTCCTGTTTCATCAATTGACTTTTAGCGCCGAATTAACCCAGGATTGAAAAAGAATTTTAGAATGATCAATTGAGCTGGTGGGTTACGCCGAAGATACAGATCAAGCTAGAATGGTACGAAAATGTTTAATATGTACTAACATCAAACATATAGCTTTAGAAAGCATGACAACTCATTGATTCCAGACAAATATATATGGTACAGTATGGTACATCAGTTATAGTCGGTAAACTTATATCATCAATGCAAAAGAGGTAACAACGAAAACCCTCTACCCAGAAAGCAAACAACAGGGTAGTAAATATATAATCAATTCAGGCGACGTATTTTAACAATACACGTACCGCATTCCACCTGATGCAACTGGACTCCTCCATACACTAATTTTCCAACCGTTTCCCAGTTTATGACGTTGCCATAGTAAGTCCAGAAGTGTTGTGATATTTGTACGTCATTCAAGGCATAATCCCAGACGTTGAAAATTGAAATGTCCCCTCCAAAAGCTTGATTAGGATCTAAAGTTCCACCTGGAGAATCTTGATCTTGGCCGAGAATCCAAACACCACCGGGATCAACTGACCTCCCTACAGACAGTCCAGTACCCGAACTTACAATACTCCCGTCTGTGTACATTTTCCAATCACCACTTGAACTCCTCCATGTGAAGCAAACCAAGTGCCACATGTCATCCAACACAGGAAGATTCACTGTGACAGTGGCGTGGTTCTGAATATGGGCCTAGGGGTTCAAAATTTGAAATTATAAGTCAAATGCATTCAGTTAGCTAGGCTAGGCCATAATGCCTTTTATTCTATCAACACTTAAAGGCACACTTATTTTCAGGCGTCGTTTGGCATGATTACAAGATGATAATAAATGTAAGTTTCAAAATGGTTTAAGGGTCCTGTTTAAAAGTATGATTCTTATGATTGCTAACAAACAAAGGGACGTACAGTAAATGTTGTCCGTCCCCTGTGACCAAAGAGCAAAAGTTCATCATGATGTCGCAGGGTGGCGTAGCTGAACAATGTTCCACTGTGATCGGCATTTGTTCTCATTCGGACGCAGGCCGTCAGTGCAGTCAAAGGGGCGGACAGTGTACTTTGGAGCTGTACGTAGTCTTGTTGCGTTATTATTGATGGAAAGCTCAAAATGTCTCCACAACTTGGGCTTGATTTTGTAGATGGACACACTAGAATAAAAAGACATTTACGTCTCAACGAACGTTTTACAGAAGAAGTTAAACTTTTGCAGTTATGTAGATTTTGTTCGTAGCATTTTTGCTACGAAACAATTGCAGTCTCACTATTTTACAATGACGTACATAGACATATCAACTTTAAAATCTTGCATGTCAATGAAATATGACATGCAACACGAGTAATTACTTTTTCTCAAAACATCAATAAGTTATCTCGTACACAAAGTAGAGATTTTCTCAAGTTTAAACTTCAAATCACATCGATCGTCTCATGCTTCAAAGACAATAAGAGCCAATTTGTAAAATGATGTAATTTGTATGTATCTTAATCAAAAGTTCACCGACGTGTTCAACCATCGTCTGTAAGCTCAGCACAGTTACTTATTTAGATAGCAGAAAGGATGTATTGCTTTTTATCAACCGACAGAGGTAAGTGTTCGCTTTGATGTTGACATACATCAATACCGGTGCCATGAACCTGTCAATAACTTATTTTGTTTTTGTAACATACCTTTTCTAAAAATGTTTTTCATGGTCCCAGCCAATAATCAAAATGATGACGCCAAAATTACGTTATATTTCGTCATAATAGCTGAAATATCTTAGCATCTCAACATTTAATTTATTTTGATTGGGGGACATCATCCTACGAAGACAATTGAGGGCCATACGGTAAGTGGTTAAAGAGTTCGGGCGTTAGACGGGGCGTTGTTTACAAAAGCCCCCCCCCCCCGTCCCAGATTGACCCACGGTCACAGCGATCTCGCCCCTCCCCCAGTTACCCCCCCCCCCCACAAAAATCGGTATCAATCTCGTTCCGTCTAAAAAACAGTTCTATAGCTAAGGTATAAATCACCACCATCTGCGGTACGGAATACGTCAGCTATTATATAATGAAGGAAGGAAAAAGTTATTGACCACATGTAACAACAGAACAACATTACCTAAAACAAGAAGAGAAATATTCAATGTACTTCTATCATGTCCCGACTCCATATCTGTCCACCTAGGTCAATTTATATATAATGCTATGCAAAAGAGAAGTGTTTTAACAATGTGAAATACACTATGCCGCCATATTTTCTGTTATGTTCGATTAGTATACTGTTGTATACTGTTGTAGATAGTTTGTAGCTGTAAGTAATACATGTTACTTGCCATACATTGTACCTGATGCAATCGTTGTGCAATAAACTTGACTTGACTTGTTTTCAATTTGTCACAGTATGTTGTGCAAAAAACACTATTGTGGTATTACTTATCAAGTTGACAACTTAGGGTCGACTCTTTCTGACTCAAGTAACTATTAAACGACTTATTATATGGCCATTATTTTTTAAAGAATGATGTAGATATAATATTGAAACATTTTAAGTAATTCGACCGTGTTATGACGTAATTTGACGTACTTATGACATCATCATCAATTTGACTGTATTGACTGAAACCGTGAAAAGGGGTATTCCCAGAAAACTTCAAGGTATGCTTCTCCGACAGATATGGTACCCTGAGCTCCCTGGTGTCCACGGATTACAGTAAAGCCTTTGACCGCAAGGTACGATTCTTGCCCCCCTCATATTTATTATCTTCGCCAGCGAAGATTATAAGATTGCTTACTTGGGTCTGTATGTAGGTCAACAGCATATAAGTCGAGAAATTGTGGATGGAACTTTTTGATTTTTTGTAGGTGTGTAGCGGTTGTCGAAAGGCATGCCTAGTTTGAAAATGGTTTACCTGGCGTTTTCCTACGGTACAGCAGCGACCTTTGTATTTTTTCGAGGTTTGTTTCGAGAAGCATAACTCAAAATACAGCTGGGCGATTTCTACGATATTTGGCAGGTGTGTAGCGGTTGTGTAAAGGATTATCATGTGCGAGAATGGTTTAGCTAGCTTTTACCTATAGTGCTGTAGCTGGCTTTGTATGTAATTGCGTTTGTCTGTTAACACGATAACTCGAGATGTTCTACATGGATGCTAATGATATTTTGTTGATAGGTAGGGGACACAGAAAGGAAGGTCAAGTTCGATAATGGGCCTCCTAGCGACTTGTTTTGGTACTGCAAGTGAGCGTCAAAGCTTGCGCCTAAATTTTCCAGAAGTGCCATGTTCATGATTTTTAAGTGGTGGATAGCTGTTGGGACTAGGAGTGAATGGTGTAATTTTGGGCCCCCTAGCAGCTTGTTTGGAACTGCAGTGGGTCTTATAGTTTGTAACTTTTAAAAAGGATAACTGCAGAGGGGATTGATGGATATTCT
This sequence comes from Branchiostoma floridae, assembly GCF_000003815.2. NCBI lineage: Eukaryota > Metazoa > Chordata > Leptocardii > Amphioxiformes > Branchiostomatidae > Branchiostoma > Branchiostoma floridae. Next base: position 293,791 of record NC_049988.1, on the reverse strand, counting down.
TTGCTTTTGGTAGGTAGGTACTTAGGGTGCTTATCAACATAATGAGATACTAATTATGTAAATTGCGATCTACTTAATATACTTACTTTGGGATTCTTATCATGGAGAGAACCACATCCCTTACAAAAGTGGTGTGCAGTGCAACATGACACTGGCACCATTGTCACCCTAGTCCAGCACTAATGTGTGGACCATTAATCTTCATTTATCATTCAAGCCCTTCAGACAGAAGCAGAAGCCTGATCTCCTTTCCCTGACAAGGGCCAGTCACACCAAATTAACCCCCTGTCCTCAGTCTCCGGGTCTTAGCACAGACAAATCAAAGGTGGAGCAGAACTAATCGTCATGCCATGGCAGGGTGTTACACGCCCGCCCGTTTGAGGCATAAGACATGGTCACGTAAAAAAAGATTAAAACATCGCGGTGGGCCAAATCAGGCTGTCAAAGGTGCCAACGTAATCCTCATGAGTTGTTCGATCGCATACAGTACGCTTAATGATTCAAATACTATTTCGGGATGAGATTTTAAGAGTCAAAGTTGGCGTTCAAACTGGCTCTTTTTGCCTGATTTTGGCCTCGATTTCACACTGCATGGGGGTTTCCGTGCAACCGATTACGACAATATCATATACTTCCGGGTTGTACGAGTGCGGTCATAGAACGCGGGTGGTATCGTATCTTGTCTCGGTTTGTGCTAGGTTGTAGAGGAGGATCTAAGTAAGGCTTATGAATATACTAATACTTGGAGATTAGCAATTACTATGCCTGTCAATCAGCTATTTTGTCTTTGCGGGGCTATGAATGGGGGGATCTGAGTAGCCTGACGTGATAGCCAGGCCAGGTAGACTGTGTAAAATACCTCTGACTTAACTCGCGATTGCAAAACTTTACTTACTATTTTCATGAGATGGACACAAACATTCACCAAGGCGGGGCCGTAACAATCCTTACGTATGACCCTTAGGTAACCCTTAGATGACCTATTATCTAATATATAGGCCAGTCACTCAAAGTTTGTTTATTATTTCTTTTTTTACGAAAAGACTGCAATGTACATTTTGTAGAGTGAAATCTTATATAAAACTAAAGACCTAGCCTAACCTAGCTAAAGACCTTAATCCAGCTTTGCTATATTAACATCTCGTATTAAGCTGTATTTGGTGCTTATCCGGCCCATTATAGCCATAATTACATACATTAATCATTCAAAAACAACGACCTTCGATAAAGAATGTTTATTTGGCGAAGATGTGTGTTCGAGGAACTCTAGTTGTGTATATAAACAGTGCAGCACGCCAAGCCCTATCCAAGAGACGGAAGTTTGTAGGTGACTTGAACTTGCTGGAAACTAGAAACTCATCACCACAACCATCGAGCATCCAACAAGACCTGAACACATGGTCCCAGGAAAGCCACATGGTCCTCCACCCGGGCAAATGTATTAAAGGTCCTCCATGTTCAGTTCAGCATGACTCCACACCTTCCTCCTTCGCTCAAGATCAATGTCATTGCTCTAGTGGAAGAAGGAGTCATGAGGATCCTCGGTCTCTTCTTACAGTCGGACCTCAAAATAGAATGTGCACGTCGACCGCACCTACAACAAAGCAAGCCAGCGTCGACTATCTGTTTCTTCTAAGCAGACTTCATGAAGCATTCTCACATTTCGAAGAAAGACCTTGTTACTGTGTTCATTTCCTACATTCGCCCGGTGTCCGAGTACTCAGCACCTGTCTGGCACCCAGGGTTAACCACACAGCTAAGTAACAAGATAGAACGTATCCAGCGAGAGCGGTACGGATCATCATGGGACATGACAACACCGGCTATTCAGATGCGTGTGCAAAGCTCGGCCAGCCATCTCTTCATTCCAGACGGTCGACTCTGACTCTTAAGTTTGCAAAATCACTCTTAGTGTCTGAACATTAAGGTTCCGGGTCGGAGTTCAAATCTGACCGGAGTTGGCGGAAGGGTGGTGTAATAGGCCGGAAGTGCGCTATTGTCTCCCTAATTTTTGCTCCCTATTGCTTGGTGATCATTATAGCTCAGAGCATAGATTTGTCATATTTGCTGAAAAGCCCGTGGGTTGTATCATTTTTGTGCGAGGAGTAGTTGGTCGGCCAGCGAAACCATTTTTGTATTAGTCCGCTGCAACGGTGAAGCGGTTTTTTCGCCTGATGACCCAAATAGCAGCGTTTTTCACGCGATTTCGATGAAATAACGTTATCGGAGATTGCAAAAAAGTAATCACATGGAATTTTTTTTATTTTCATGTTACAAAAATATGAAGAATTTAGCTTCTCTACCACATAGGCCATTATCCTGGGAAAATTCGTTTTTTCCAAGCAGATTGGATAAAAAAAGTGTTAAAAAAATGATAGTTTTCGGACCCAAAATGAAAATTTTACTACATATTCTACCCAAAATAAAGAGGCAACAGACAATACCAGTTGGTTTCTCAGAAAGAGGCAGTAAAGTGCTTTCCACCATATTGATTAAGTTTCGCGTCCTACGTTTCCTAGCGGAGCTGTAGCCCTTCGGCCTGAGGCTGTCCGCCAACCTCCGAAATCGTAAAAGAAACTCCGGTCCGAGACCGTAACCTGGTCGCAAACTGTATGTAAGACTTATACACAATGGCATACTAATCATGCAAATCAGCAGCTAATTTGCATAATTGATAAGAAAAGTTCATACATCCACTGCATTCCATGGTAGGACTTTCAAACTTGTCAAATATGTAAGTGAGGGAGAGAAAAAGGTCAATAGATGTTATTCATGCATAACAGCTAGTCGTAGCCGTAAGTCAGGGACAGGGTGATGCCTTCATAACGCGATTCCAAGTTAGGGTTCAAGTTGCGGCCTAACAAACTTTATATCATTCGAAAGGTCTCTTTGCGCGCTATTGGCGCTTGCCAATCGGATGCTTCCTTGCCGAGATAATCTCGATCGTATGGACTTGTGGTACACCCGCTAGTCTTAGCTGTGTCTTAGCCGTAAGTCAGGGGTAGGGTGATGCATGGAAGTGTGTATATAGCGGTTGAAAATTCTCTTTTATCCATCCCAACTGACAACTGAACAAGGCCACATAACCACCACGCTATCGCATGGCAAATTATTTGGCCAAATTCTTCTCTTTTATCATCTAGCTGACATGTCTGATTGGAGACAAAAAATCAAGACCCCGGCAAACTGGCACCGACAAACAAGTATACAACATGTCAGGAGAAATAACACAGGTTTTGCTGTGTCAAACCTGTACATGTCATCAACTGCACACATATGGCATGCAGCTGTCTTAAAAATAAGGTTGATTTCCAGCTTTCAATGGCATTTCATGTTTTTTTTCCTTAATGATGTAAATGAAGCCCAGATTTTCATACCATACATTTCAGGATTTTAATCATCGCCTAAGGTATATGCATACTAAAGATAATGCAAATTCACCAACATCTGCTGGATTTATTATCTTCCAAAGATAAAAACGAAATCACCCATTGCAGTTCATAACAAGCTGCCAGTGGGCCCAAACACGATGATAAAATTTGGCCCCAAAATTTCCAGACTTCTATTTGGGGATTTATAACAGGAATCATGTTCGACCTGACGTGATCGAACAGAACGGGCGTTCTATTGGGGGCCATCTGGCAAGCTTAGTTTTGCTTCCGCTTAGTTTTGAACATGTGACTTGTAGCAAAGCTGCTGGCGTCATTATTGGTGACCTTGAATATTACAACAATTGTTCACGGCGGTATCAATTACTACATGTCCCTATCAGTGCGACTCGGCATACGGCCAAACATGGTATTTAAATCGCTTACAAAACGCGTGCAAATCAACTCTTTCAGGACTTATATTGATGACAACTGATATCTCCAGATTTGTGTCTTAGGGATTTTTAATATGGATCATGGAGGCAATTTTGAATTACGAGTCTTTGAGTGTGAAAAAAAAAATTCGACCTTATCTTGTCTGTAAAATAGTTTTAAGTAGAAGTTGAAAAATCCCTAAGACCGAAAGTTTAATCTTACAATCATTACGTATATGATATAAAAGATTTGGATTTTCAGTCAAATTTAAGACCAATCTAAATTAGGTATTTGTTTTTTGTCCACCAAACACCCTTTCTAAATCAACCAACTAGGCACATTTCAGAAAACATTGAGACAAAACTGTGCAGCACACGTACACGGTAAGATTTGACGTATACACGCAGCCAGTTTTCATTTAATCGAGGAGGCACGTGCGAGGGGTTGCTTGTTGTCTAACTATCATGATCTGTTGAAAGATGTTTCAGCTACTGTCGGGTTCCCCGGAGCGCGCGCGCGGGAGTCCCGGTAATACAATACTTTGGGGCCAAATTTGACCATCGTGAAACACGACTTACTCCCTGCCCAAAGACGTGTCCACTACTAAAAAATCATGAACCTGGCACTTGAGAAACTCTTAACCTCCAACTTTGAACCTCCGCTGCGATATCGTAACTCGCCGCTAGGAGGCCAATTATCGAAGTTGACCTTCATTTTTCTTAACCCCCACATAACTACCAAAAATTATGCAAAACGATCCACAACGTCTCGAGTTATCTTGTACGCAAACACACACACACACACACACACTCGCCCCACTGCAATGCCGACGGAAAGCGCCAGGAGGCCAATAATCAAACTTGACCTTTATTTTCCCAACCCCCACATAACTACCCAAAATCGTTCAAAACGACCCACAACGTCTCGAGCTATCTTGTACGCAAACACACACACAAACACACACTCGCCCCGCTGCAATTCCGATGGAAAGCTCCAGGTGAAACGTTTTTAACAGGACCTTAATTTCTGCAACGCTACTTAAATACCAAATATCATGAATGTCCGTCCACAGCTACTCTAGTTGTATGCTGTTTACCTACATATAGAGACACAACACCATGTTTCTACTCAAAACATAACCTTGCCATTCTGGCGAAGGCAATATTCTTTTATTGTACAGGCATCTTTTTACATAACAAACCTGATTTATTTGGTAAATGTATGTGTTCGTGCAACCCTAGTTAGATATAAAATAACTTTTTAGCACAATATCGCCACCAGAAGGACTAGCAACTTGCACTAATTAAATGGTGTTTAACAAAGGTACATGAAATGATGCACGTACCACAAACCACCTGGTGTATCTGGGCTCCTCCAAACACAACTTTCCCCACAGTTCCCCAGTCTACCACGTCTCCGTGGTAGGTGTTGACGTTTACGTGTAGTTGTAGAATTTGAGAGTCAGTAAGGACATAAGACCAGAGATTAAAGTTCGAAATGTCTCCTCTAAAAGCCTGGCTGATATCAAACTATCCTCCGGGAGAATCTTGCTCCTGACCGAGGATCCAAACACCGCCAGGATCCACTGACCGTCCGACAGACAACCCAGTACCTGAACCTACAACACGCCCATCTGTGTACATTTTCCAATTACCACTATCGCTCATCCATGTAAAGCAAACCAAGTGCCACATGCCATCCAAGACATGAACGTCCACGTTGCCAGTGCCAGAGTTTTGAATATTGACCTGTGGGTCAAAAATGTCGAGTTTGTAATCGAAACAACAGTACAAAATAATATTGAATATTATTCCAAGAAAGAACTCCTTTATATGTAAAAAATAAGAATATGAGAAAAAAGAATACACAAGAAGGCGACACAAATGATAGAGCTTAAAATAGAAAAAAATCAAATCTGCACGGGTTTGTGAGAAGAGGGAATGGGACCTACAGAGAATGTTGTTTGACTCGTATCACCGAAGAAAAGAAGTTCATTATGGTATCGCTGGGTGGCGTAGCTGAACAAGGTTCCACTGTGATCGGCATCTGTTCTCATGCGGACACAAGCCGTCAGTGCAGTCAGAGGGGCGGACAGTGTACTCTGGAGTTGCACGTAGTCTTGTTGGGTGATTGTTGGAGGAAAGCTCAAAATGTCTCCGCAACTCGTACTTGATATTGTCGATAGACAAACTAGAATATAAAGATATATACGTCGCAATGAATGAGATGAGTTCCTTTTATTACGGGGCAAGTAAAAGTTGTGTAGTTATGTACATTTTTTGGAGAACCTTTAATGAATTTATATATTCTTTTTATTTACTGAGCTTCAATGAGGTTAAGCAACTTATGTCTAGGGCTAAAGGGACGACTTCTTTACCTTGCGCGTAAAATCCAACATTTTAAGTCTACTAGTCTCTTGCAAAAAAATCATTTTTATTCACTTGAAGAGACTAAATTTATTTGAATATTGTTAACCTGGATGTCTAACTTTCATAAACGTAAGATTGACCATCCTAATCAATTTCACCTTAGTTCTTTTTATAAAGTTATCATTATTTATGTGGGCATTATGATGATACAGTAATTGCCATTCTGACGTCAAGGGTTCCAAGTAGAATCCATCTCGACATTAAGAGAGCAAAATAAAGACACAATGACATAAACAATAGATGTATAAAACGTATTCTATTATAGCCAACCGATATCAGTATTCCGACCAGTCCGTATTTTACAGTACGACCTGGGGCTCCATAGTTAACGGGGCTCCGTGGTTTGATTCGTACGATTCAAACTCGTTTAAGTGTGCCGCTGTCGAAAATTCAAACAACTGTTTTGTCCCTTTGCTCGGTTCTTTTGTTAGAAGTTTTTGACGTGATGTGCAGTTGGTGTGCCGTCTATTGCTAATCATTTTCAATAAACTTGAGTTTTTCGGCTTCGCGTGATTTAATTGATACAACACGGGGTATTCTAAATCGCCCTCGCTCCCGGCCCTCCCGAGGATCACGGCCGTCGGGCGATCCTACCCGCGGTCAGGCTGGTACCTCGGGCGATACGAAATACCCCGTGTTGTATTCTATATGTAAAGTAAAGCTAGTTTAAGTGATAACTGTAACAGCCAAGCTAACCTTCTTGACATCGATTATACCACATGGCTACTTGTATAAACATGGCGCCAGATGCATAGCAACCTTCCTTGTTGATGATAAGGAAAGCCATAGCAACCTTCCTTGTTATTCTGTGTAGGCCGTGTTTGTACCGTTACCGCCACCAACCTTCGTTTGATTATTAACCAGAATATTAAATTACCTGTTACCAATAGGCAACCGATCTCAAAACATGACGTTCTGTGATTCAGATATATTTCACTTGCAAGGGTTTGTTTTAAAAAAACGAAGAACATTTCCGACAAGACAGAAAATTCGATCCCTGTAAAAATGAAAGGGCTTAAGGGCTCAATAAGAAGAAACTTTGGATGCACATATCTCAGCCTAGCAATTTCATTCAACTAATTTTTGTAAAATGTAGTCAAAAACAAACATATGGCCGACAATATATCATTATTGACGTGGGCATATTTCTTTCAGTGTCCAGGGACTTGGTGGCCCCCATTCCACTAAACGGCGATGGCGCTGCGCTCTCACTGCGACCTACAACGGGTGTGTAAAATCATCTAAGGAATATCATAGAAAATGTAAATGTTTGAATGAAAAGACAACAAAAAGCGCAGTTCTTAAAAATATCTATTGCTTTTTCTACAAAATACGTTGAGCAATCTGTCAATTTTCATGCCACGGAGAGAGAGTGGAAAGGGAGTATCAACGAAGACTACAGGCCTAAAACTGTTCAAAACCTATTCAAACAGTGGCCGCCATAATTGTGACCTTCCGAATCAGACGCTCTTATAGTAATTAGCGCACTCGCTATGTGCTATATGCGTTCTGGCCAATTCATTTCGAAGAGAGAGAGCGGCGAGAGCAGCGACCTAGTGATACTTCAGTTCAGCCCTTGACCGTTCAAGTTGAAATGGGGTATACTATATGAAAACGGCATTGCCAATTCTGTATGTTCACGATTTGGACTATTTTCTTACAGTTGCTTGCTTTATCGAATAATCGTCTCGTCATAAGACAGAACTCCCTTAAGGTGGGGTCACACCTGGGAAAAGTTTCAAGTGCGCGTGACTTCCGCATGAAATTTTGTCAATACGCGGCCGCACGCCCAACATTTGGAATTTTTTTGGAATAAATTAAGTTGTACGTCGAGCCCATCTGGCGTTTGAATTACGACTTCAGCGCATCCATTTCGCATTAGGTGCGTATGATTTGCATTTAAAGTGCGCAACATAATTTCCTTGCTTCGAATAGCCGCGTTTGAGTTACGTATGTTGAGCGTATTGCGGACGCATACAACGTCTGCAGACCGCATGCCCGACGCACCTGGTGCTAATTGTCTTCCAAGCGCATTTCAGATGTGTCAGAGGAACAGATTTTGTTACGTATACTTTTGTTTGAATTGTCAATGGAATATTTTGTGTCAGAGGAACAATTTGTACTACTTATACCTTTGTTTACAAGCAGTGCAAATGGAACATTGATGAGCAAACAGTGGAGAGTTTGTTGATTCATTTGAGAAGCAGTGAAGCAGTGACACTGCACTTTTACAGTAATACGGGCCATCATTTACATTAAAAGATATATGCACTGTTAAGATTGTGTTAGTTTTCACTTCGTCCTTAAATGATTCCCTATATCATCTTGGTATGTAAATCAAATACTCAAGCAAACGCAATGCTTTATCAAGTAAAATTTCATCTACTGTAAAAATAGATACATATGCACACCACCAAACCTATTCAAGATGTTTATCAAACACGTAAATTAAAACAATTTTGAAACGTTACGCCCTCTTTCAAAGATGTAATATGTCTCTATTTTGCAAATTTATATAATGTGGTTCTACACACAAAAAGTAGTAGTCCAAGTATCTGTTACACAAAATAAAATGATACGTCTCAAAAAGACTAGATCATCCCATCCTGTCATGGAACAGAGCCTGCTTCAGAGTTTACCCAGTGCTTGAGCAGGTTACTCTGCATCTTCCTTGGCGGCTCTGTTGGGACCAGTCACATTGATAAAAAGAAAGAGAGAGCTGAACTCTACAGACTAATAGAACCCATGTTCCCCCACTTCATACAACTAAGTAATATAGACAAATCTATATTCCTTATGAAGCTTGACAAACCTTTACTTATAAAACACATCTGTTCTAACATTTTCAATATCACTAAGAAACGAGAAGAAGCCGAATGTACGCAGTAGAATACGATTCTTGAGTAGTGTAGATTCATTGTATCATTGTATTATGTTGTATCATTTGTTGTGACCGGTACTGAACCCAGTGGGCATGTATGTACAATAAAGGTCTTCATTCATTCATTGATGGTGTCCTGCAAGTTGTGACCATCTCTCCATGCCCCCGGTACAAATTCGTCGGTCCTGGCCTAGATCTGCCATCTTGAGGTGATTTGTTTTGTCTGGACTCAGATACACCTTCGTATTTATTCCAAATCTGGAGTGTGCGTCGATCACGCTATCAGTACGCGTAGTATGCGCATCCCGATCGCAGAACGCACGGTACTAAATCGTGATCTATGTGAGCATTCGTTATATGGTCGTTCATGGTGCGTTGTGTCTGCGATGTAAGTGCGCTCATCATCATCATCGGTCGACGTGATCAAATGTAGACATGTTCGCACATGTCTACACACGACGGGGTTATACCGCCCCTTACGGGGTGACATACCCTTTCGTAGGCTAATTACAAGACGGGGATGCGTCAGGTCTCCCGTCCGGGTGAATGATGTAATTCACCATGTGGCTGATACGAGACAGAGGTTCGCCAGGCCTCCATCCGGGTGATTTGAAGTGAATCACCAACTCCCGACAGAAGGATTTGCACCAACGCACACCGCACCATCGCACGTGTGGGGGTTCTTTAACGTGCATGGGGTATGGCTCTCCCCATACACGGGACCTCCATTTAACGTCCTATCCGAGGGACGACTCATTTTTCACTTGAGTAAAGTGAGGAAAGTCGTGTAAAGTGCCTTTCCCAAGGGCACAAGACCGGCATCACGGTAGGCGGATTCGAACCGGCGACCTCTCGATCACGGGCCGAATACAATACCACTGTGCTACGCGGCCCCACATAGTGCGCTATGTACTCCCAATACCGCGATACCCGCGTATTACTGCGTATAAAGCGCGAACATGTAGCGTCTTCATAGCACAATCGACCGACGTGGGACCACTGTATTGCGCATCCATAACGTTTTGGCCACCAAACTGCGTTCGAATGATAGTTTTGTGCATGTCCAAAACTATCGGGCGAACTGGGCGTATGTTTTCGTTTGCCTGCGTAATTGAAACTTTCTTAAAACGATTCAGATGCGTTTGAGGTGCGACTTGTTTGTGCGGCCGCGTATGGATAGAAATTAGTCAAAATGTAAAAAAAAATGTCAAAACGGAACTCATGCGGCTTGAAAATATACGCAGGTGTGACCCCACCTTTATCGAAGAAGTTATTACCGGTGTCTAGACCAACTTTCATTGATATGGCGTCTTCACGAAGAATAAAGTGCAATATTCTGGAAAACATACACGAAAATCATGTAGTCCTCCAAGCTCATGGCCTTCCAAATGAACTGAAGGACTACTAGCGGACTGGCAGCTCAACACAATAACGCAGTTATCATATTACTAGCAGGTCAGGATAACGCGATATCGCGATCGTGCGCTCTGGGCTCTGCTACTCAAAATGCGTTATTGCCGTCATCAGTGCGTTGAGTTGCTGACCGACTTTCCACTAGGACGGCGCTCTCTCTGCGACCTTAAGGTGGGTTTACACCTGCGTATATTTTCAAGTGCGCATGATTTCCGCATGAAATTTTGTCAATACGCGGCCGAACGCCCAACATTTGGATTTTTTTTGGAATAAATTAAATTGTACGTCGAGCCCATCTGGCGTTTGAATTACGACTTCAGCGTTTTCATTTCGCATGAGATGCGTATGATTGTAACTGAAATGCGCAACAAAATTTTCCGTACTGCGAATAGATTCGTATGGGGTACGTATGTTGGGCGTTTTCCGGACTCACACAACGTCTACCGACCGCATGCCTGACGCACCTGGTGCTAACTGCATTCCAAACGCATTTCAGGTGTGTCAGAGGAACAGTTTCTGTTACATATACTTTTGTTTGCGAGCATTGCCAATAGAGTATTTTTGTTAGAGGAACCCTTTGTACTACGTATACTTTTGTTTACAGGCAGTGCAAGTAGAACATTGACAAGTAAACAGTGAAGAGGTTTTTTCATTTGCGAAGCAGTGAAGCAGTGACACTGTGCTTTTACAGTAATGTGGGCCATCATTTACCTTAAGAAATAATGTGCACTGTTAAGATTGTGTTTGTTTTCACTTTGTCCTTAATGATTTCCCCTATCATCTTAGTGTTTCAACTACTATAAAAATCACACCCATACACACCACAAAACGTATTCAAGATCTTTATCAAACACGTAAATTAAACAATTATGAAACCTTACGCCCTCTTTCAAAGTTGTAATATGACTCTATATTGCACCTTTATATCATGTGGTTCTACACACAAAAAAGTGCCATTATCAGCAAATTAAGTCAAATATCTGTTACACAAAATGGCACGTGTGTCACACAAATTGACCCAGTGCTTGAGCAGGTTCCTCTACATCTTCCCGTCCCTGGAGGCTCTGTTGGGACCAGTGTCCTGCATTCATGGTGTCCTGCAAGTTGTGACCATCTCTCCATGCCCCCGGTACAAATTCGTCGGTCCTGGCCTGGGTCTGACATCATAAACCGGAAGATTCCAAAAAATCCCTATCGACCAGAGGGTTTGTCCATTCTGTCCAGAGCTAATAGAAGACGAATATCACTTTATGGTTGTATGTCCCAAATATTCCGATATACGCAATTCTCTATACAGAAGGCTGTCATTTTGTACACAAGGATTTATCCAAATGGACCTGAAGTGCAAATTCAAATACAGAATGACATGTGACAATCCCGGCATGGCAGATATAGGAAAATATATCAATGAAGGTTTAGACATTAGAAATTCCCCAAATGATTGTAAAAGCCTCCAATGATTGTAAGAAACTTATCCCATAATACAACTCCTGTATTAGTTAGATAAGCCTTAACTAAAGTTAAGAGGTACAAAGTATGGCATCTACATAACTACAGTGCTATAAGCTATAAGCACTGTAGTTATGTAGATGCCATACTTTGTACCTCGTACAATTGTTGTGCAATAAAGATATATACATCTTGAGATGATTTTGTTTGTCTGGAGTCAGATGCACCTTCGTATTTATTCCAAATCTGGAGTGTGCGTCGATCACGCTATCAGTGCGCGTAATATGCGCAAAGCGATCGCAGAACGCACGGTACTAAATCGTGATCTATGTGTGCATTCGTTATACGGTCGCTCATAGTGCGTTGTGTCTGCGCTGTAAGAACGCTAAGTACTCGCATTACCGCGATTTCCGCGTATTACTGCGTGTAAAGTGCAAACATGTAGCGTCTTCATAGCGCAATCGACCGACGTGGGACCACTGTATTGCGCATCCATAACGTTTTGGGCACCAAACTGCGTACGAATTATAGTTTTGTGCATGTCCAAAACTATCAGACGAACTGGGCGTATATTTTCGTTTGCCTGCGTACGTGAAACTTTCTAAAGACGATTCAGATGCGATAGAGGTGCGACTTGTGCGTGCGGCCGCGTATTGAAGAAATAAGTCAAAATGTCGAAAAATGTCAAAACGGAACTCATGCGGCATGAAAATATACGCAGGTGTAAACCCACCTTTAGGAAGAGCGCGGTGAGAGCGCGATGGAATCGCCAAGGTCGCCATGGGAGCGCGCAGAGAGCGCGGTGGGAGCGCCATGGACGCCATGGTCGCCATCACCTCCGCGACTGTTTTGAACCTGCTCAAAACAGTCGCCGTGAGAGCGCCGTGGATGGCGATCCAACGATGAGCGCCGAGAGAGCGCCAAGGGAGCGCACAACGAGCGCCGTGAGCGCCAACAGAGCGCACAGCGAGCGCGGCGAGCGCAATAGGTCTCAACAGTGGTTTATCAGACCAATTTAGCTAGGACGGCGCTCTCACCGCGCTCTCTCTGCGCTCTTAACTGCGGAAGTATATTTGACAGAGATAGAGCCCGGAGTAATGTCCAAAATGTACCGGTGATATACACTAAAACAATAAAACAATAGAAGAGGTGGAATAACAAAGGTTTAAAAAAAAAAGAAATGTTTATCATTTCTTAACTTATTTTTGAATTTTGACATGATGACAATATGCTTTCCTGTTCTTCATTTGTACATTTAGATGATTGAAGTCCTATTTTCGATAAGTCGAAGTGTTTTAGTGTTGTAAGATTTACACTAATAACGTGGCATGATAAAGAAAGTTATGGTGAACAGCGACATATTTAACCTTAAGAGATTTGAGAAAAAGCAGCAAGACAAACGTGTATATTTCAGTCTGAGTGACCGTACAGTGACCAACATTGGATTTGTTCACAGCCTTGATTTTATACTTTGAATGTTATATAAGACGTAAAAGGATGACTTCAAAGATACCAAAATACACTATACGTCAAAAGATTCGTTCTTAATCTCTAAAATTCGTTGAGTAATCTTTCGAAACATTTACTAGCTTATAAAAAGATGCTGACATTTGAGTTTTTCGTCGCGGTGAGAGCGCGCTGGGGTCGCCGGAGAGATTCCGCTAGTGCAGCTTTTTCTGCCATCGCGGCGCTCTCACTGCGCTCTGGCCAATTTTCCATCGCAGCGAGAGCGCAGTGAGAGCGCCGTCAAGTGGAAATGGGGCGATGTCCTCTCATTGCACTTGCGTCAAGCTTGCGTCATTGTGGGGTTTGTTTACTGCGTTACTGTTTTGTTATTTTCTTAGTTTTATTTTAAAATTGAGGTATTGCGTAAAACGTATGACATTGCTCATATTATTCATATTGTGTGATGACTGACGTACTACATATGGTTTGTAGTGACGTCTAGAGACTGGTTTCTTTAAAAGGGGACAGATTAAGCCTAGGTTACACATAGCCAAATTCAGCTCCCGAACACCAGCCGACCCTTAGCCGACTCAGGTTGGCAGTAGTTCAGGGAGCAGTCTGACCAGTTTAGGCCACGCCTATCTTTTAGCGCCGAACATGTCCCGAACATGTCCTAACCAGATAAATGACTTACGACTGTGTCCCGAATGCTATTCCCAACCATCCCGACCTCTCGCCGCAGACTGCCGAATCACTCCTGACTGATTCCCAACCGATGGATAACCCTTTCATGACTTGAAATGGACATAATCAGTGATTTTCAAAAGAGTGGTCATTTTCTTTTTCAATCAAAATTATTATTTCTTCTATTTTGTGAACGTCACCAAGAGATCAAATTTCGATCACAGAGTGTTCCAATATTGCATTTATGGTTCTCTTTTTTGGCTGGATGTCGGTCGTGTGAAGTTTGGGGGTGATTCGCCTACGTCATGGTCATAGTCATTTTGCTTAGGAATGAGTTAGCAGAGATTTGTCTACGATTTTTGGGTGAATTGTTGGTAGGAAGCTGGGAGTAAGTTACCAGTGTTTATGGCGTGGTTAAGATTTAGATTTGACCGCTAACTTACACCCAAACACTACCGCGCCGAACGCCAGCCAACTACCAACCAACCCATTCCAGATCTGCCGTGAAGAGCCGAATGTTTTGAACATTTCAAATCATTCGGATGGCGCAGCCGAACACCAGTCGGCCAAGCCGAACCCCAGCCGACCTTGCTCCCGAATCACTCCTAACCATAGTCAGAAGAAAGTCAGGAGCTAAATTCGGCTATGTATAAGCTATTGAAGACTACGGCTTTAGGCTGATGTACACCATACCAGCGCGCCACCCGAATCAGGTTAATTCGGAGACGGAAAATACCACCTTGCGCTGCGACAATAAACCCCACCAAAAGATCGAGGTAATGGTTTCAGCCCGGCGCAGAAATTCCAGAAAATCCCGTAAGGCCCCCTCTCACTTGACGTGCGGCACGCTTGCGGCATTGCTGCGTTCGAAAACGCAGATGTACCCCCCACGGAACCTAGAGGTGCCGCAAGCAAACCTAGAGGTGCCGCAAGCAAACCTAGAAGTGCCGCTTGCAAGCGCGACGTTTTTTAAAAAGTTTAAAAATAACGCAAGTGGCAAGATGCCGCAACAGTGCCCCAACGGTGCCCCAACAATGCCCCCACAGTGCCGCCACCATGCCCCAAACAGTATCAAGGATATATTTTGCCTAATTTACACCAAGAATCAAAAGTGAACATCCTTTCATTACCGAAAAACTATTATAGATGCATTTCTGATAATTTTACAGTGGTTTTCGATCCAGTAAAAACACTGCAAATTCCAGAAAACTTACCTTGTATCCGTATTCAGAGTTAACTTAAAAATACATCTTTTGATTTATTTAATTGGAATTAGGTCAGTATTTTATACTTGAAAACAAAAAATAAGTAACTTCTTTATCGATTAACCTACGGATATAGAGAAAAAGATTATCGTACAACGTTCAAAAAGAAATTATTTATGTTGGATGATAACGAGTTTGCGTTTGCGCTTGCGTTATAACGTTACAAGCTAATCATTGCTGGTAGCCTGCCGCCGATAAAATACAAAATTGCAGTCATTCGGACCCATGGGCCATATTTTTCTCACTTTTTACAAATATGATAGACTTAGACATCAATAGGCTGGCAAGCCATCCGCCGGCAATGAAAATACTCCGCGTCATACAAAAAAAGTATGAAATATCAAGCATTTTCAAATTTTAAAAATTTGCAAAATTGGTGAATAAACATATAAACATACATAATTACACATAACGTTACATGGTGCAAAACATACACATCGAGTGAAATATGGTATATGGTTCGTGTCCGTTCATTTGGGTCATTTCCTTTACTGTAAAAGTCTTTCAAGGTTATTTATAGCATATGTACCATATAATTCATTATCATAAGGGAAATCTTTTCATCATAAATCTCATTTTGGGGCATTCTCATCATTTTACGGTGATTTTTCATCAATTGACAACGCTGCAATTGTCAATAGCATGTTCATTTAGTCTAGAAACGCAACAGTGCCCCACGTCAGTGTGAGTGCAAGACAAAATCGGCGAAATTAACACAACAGTGCCGCAGTGAACGAACGCAGCAATGCCGCAAGCGTGCCCCACGTCAAGTGAGAGGGGACCTGTAGAGTTCTGTCTTGCCAATCGGACGCATACTATACTGTTACGCTAGGCGTCGCAAAAACAGTGCAACAAACATTGCCGAGATGGTGATTCGAATCACCATAAAATCAAAGGTGCGAAAATTTCTAAGGTGGTGAATTTAATCCATATAGAATAAAAAAATTCTAAGCACACATCTCAGCAGTTTATCTTACATCAGCGCTAGTAAAATGTAGTTGAAACATTGAAATGTTAAACAGTTACAACGGTTTTTATAGCGGGGGAGATGGCTGTGCTGTGTGCAAATACGGTGTAAGATAACGTCCACAGCAACATTTACTTTAGATAAAGATTTTCATAGCAACCTTGCTTGGGCCCCCTTTCCACTAGACGGTGATCGCGCTGCGCTCTCTCTGCGACCTAAATAGGATATGCGTAGCCTTCGCTTTCACACTGGGTATATCATGCAAAATGCAAAAGTGTGACAGAAAAGAC
Source organism: Branchiostoma floridae (assembly GCF_000003815.2). Lineage (NCBI taxonomy): Eukaryota > Metazoa > Chordata > Leptocardii > Amphioxiformes > Branchiostomatidae > Branchiostoma > Branchiostoma floridae. The sequence goes on along the minus strand of NC_049988.1, from coordinate 277,164 downwards.
AACAAAACACACAAAGTGTAAAAAGATTCTTTTTTTTTTTTCAATTCGTTGCGCGATCTGTCAAATTTGAGGTCGCAGAGAGAGCGCGGCGAGAGCGCCGTTCTAGTAAAAAGGGGATATTAGTAATACTCTATACAAAATTTACCATCCTTAAGAATTCCCTAATTTGGCAACTAGGTGTGCCCTTATTATCACCGTGGGAATTGTGTGTCTAGTCAGACTAATACTTCAATATTCTACACTTATATCCACGTTCTTTTAAAACTACATTGATTGCAATTGACGTCAAGTGGAGTCCCTTTCAGCAGTGTGACAGTAATTAGAAAAAAACTAAATATAAAGTTGAATTGTATAAAGATAAAATGCATAGTCTAGTCGTGCTAAATGTAACAGTCCTGTCTTCAGCTGACCTCATTGACATCAATTTTACGGTAAGTATAAACATAACGTCAGGTGACATGCATAGCAACCTTACTTGTCGATAAGGCCTACACTAGCAACCTTCCTTCTTTGATCCTTAACTTTTTCAATATCTTTTCACTTGGACTTCTCGTAAAAAAAGCAATTTGCGTTCAATAAGCGTGTTCAATATTATGTTTACTGAAGACTACGGGGAGAGACATCACATCAAATTTCATGAGATAAGCCATTTCTCGGATGTGATGAAGTAGTTTCTATCATTGGTTATTAATGAAGCTTTTGCTAAAGCTTTTTTTAATCAGTACGCTAACAAGTTTAAAGTTAGACAAGTTTAAAGTTAGCTTTGTATTAAGTTCTAGAATTAGAAGTAAAACACAGAAATATTTGTTATGAATAAACGTACAATACCTTATCATTCACTTGTCCATGATTAACAATTTGTCAAACTTACCTAATAACATGGAAGCTCATATATGCTGCTAAACTAACGAGCTTTTAGCTATTCATTTTTCTTTTAGTTTAAAGACATTCTTGTGTTGGAAAAACGTGATACTTGAGATGTTTTAGCTATTGATAGGGACTTTGCCGTATCATTTCACCAGAAAGAAATATGAATAGAGACTTACGAACTTCCTTTTGGCTATTTAATGTGATAGCGCCACTTTAACACATTAAATTACCAAATAGAGATTAATCTTCCTTTGGTAATTCGGTGTGATTTCGCCCGCTTTAAGACATTAAATCACCATGTAGAGACACCCGAGTCTTCTGTTAATTTAATGTGATATCACTCCTTTTAACATTAAATAAACATGTAGATGCTCACGATTTAATTTGATAGCGCAACCTTTAACACATAATAGCACCAAAATGAGACTCACGAATATCATTTTGGTGATTCAATGTAATAGCAAAGCTTTCTGTATAGATGTGCATGTGTTTGTGGTTTGGGATAGCCAGAAAGACTGGAAGAAAAGTTAACGTGTTTTCCGTCGCCATTGTAAATTCAGTGACAATTTCTTAAAAAACACAATCTGATTAAGTTTGACGGAAAGAAAGGATCACATGGACGGTTTTGTAAGCATTTAAAAAAGGAAAATTTAAGATTGTTGAAAAATAAATTGGCCTAAAATAATTGTCGTTGCGTGGGCATGATTGCAAACGGACCGCCAGGTATAAAAGTTTACAAGTGACGTTTTAACTTTAACACATTAGCCTTACTGTGACAAATCAATGTGAACACACAATAACTATGGAACACAGCAATGTAGAAGCTGGAGTATCAGTGAGTCAGGTTGTAGGATGACTAGATAGAAAAGTCATTGATTCAAAGTTTTTTTTTTTTAATTCACAGTTTTCCCTACTGTGCATAGCTAACCTAACGCTGTGGACTTAATTTACAAGTAACCCAAACTATTACCAGATCAATTACACTCCCATTTTATATATATTCTATATGGCGGCAACCTCACTGCAAATTTGACAGATTTCTTAACTAGTTCCATAAATAAAAGACGAGTCTTTTCAATCATACTTTTTGATTTTGCATACAGACAACTGTTAAACGAATTTTAAGAGTTGCTTGTAGCGAGTTCGTAGCTCTATCGGCTCCAAGGAATGGGTTTTCAAGTTCATTTTTCGTCAACGCGAACATAAAACGTACTTTTTCTTATCGACTGAGACTTTCTAACATGAGGCAGTTTGAATTATATTATAATTTGATATCAAGATGGCTTTAAACACAATGTCTTACCTGTCATGAAGACAGTGAGAAGCATAACCGCCACGGCGGGAGAAAGCCTCATGGTTGCGCTCTTCTCCAACCCGCGGTAGTCTGTGAGGAAATGAAGAAAGTTTACAGTTTCCAACGCGATAAAGTTTTTAGCTGACTAAGTCCATTAACTTTTGGCAGTAAACTAGCCATCAGGAAATTTGCACAGGAAAAACTGTCAGCAAATATTGTGCAAACAAACTGTCCATCAAAGTTGTTTTCGCGTTTCTCCCCGGTGGGAAAGTAAACAGCTCTAATGCAATTTTATCGAGCAAACATAATCAATCGACAATGCCGCCTTGGTATTGAATTTTACTGTTGCGTACACTATTATCGACGTGTTAATTTGTTAGCTATTGAATTTTACTGTCGCGTACACTATTATCAACGTGTTAATTTATTATACATGAATTCAGTCAAGCTTCATTGTGCATAGCAATATGTCATAGTTTATTATGTGTCGTAATCCTACGTTACATAAATATGCCATGTCTCTGACACAACGCCAAATAAGCTATGACCTTCAACAACAGGGCAGGGTTTATCATCTTTATAACAGCCACCGCATTACACGGCAAATATTTGTTAAGTAAACTCCATGCACCTGTGGCGATAACAGCGTATCGCAGATAACAGGTTAGCTGCGTCTAATTTTTGGCGAGGAAGACTTCCTTGTGTTTCTCTGCTCATGACACTGTATTACACTGTATTACATTACTCAAAGGCAACATGAAGCACCATACAACGTGGACGTCGACTCTACTTACTAGTCTTATTGCTATAATCGGTGAGTTCATTTCATGTTACAGTTGTTTAAGTGAAAGGGTGAAAGTCGACTTGTTTGATCTGTATCTCATTCATTGTAGTAAAGTACAGTACAGTCCGTACGGCGTATTGTTTTTATAGAAGAAACTGTAATCGTCCTGCAACACAGTATATCACAAGAGGCTATTCGTGGTTATATAAACGCCATGAGTGTATCATAATAACGCGACAATCATGCAAATTACCATTATTACCAAATACAACAAATAATATTCAATTTGCTACTACCGTTGTACACAACTGGCTATCAAGGAAAATTGATTAAGAAAACTTTGCTTTATATAAGACTTAACCTTGTATAAAAGTTTTGAGATAAAAATAGGCATTTCGCAAATGTAATATATATTGTTTCCAGTACTACTAAAGGGAAAATTGTAGACCTAAAAAAACGAACCCTGATGTATAGACACAATAAAAAGACAAAAAAATACGTCGAAAAATATATATTTAACCCTGTTGCTGTATTACGGTGAAATGACATTAGGGTATTTTTATCTACTTGTTCTAGGTTTGATGTGCGGGGCATATAGTACTGACCCCTGTACTGACTACCGCGAGCTAAACCAAGTCAGGCGGAGTTCAGCAGCCGAGGTACAGGCCGGACACTCTCTCCTGTGTGACAACACCCTATCAAAAGACTGGTACCGGTTCATAAGTTATGTCGGCGGTGAGATCCCTACAACATGTGTGGAGCCGTACCACTGTGGAACCCAGGTTCCTATATGGATGAACGGAACACTACCGACAGACAGTACTGTAGTCAACAGAACGGTTTGTCCTAACTACGGTGTGCCGGGGAATTGTTGTCCTTTCCCGTGGAACATCCAGGTCAAACGGTGTGTGGATACACAAGGGGTTTTCTACGTGTACGAGTTGGTGCCATCGACTAGCTGTTCTCAGGCCTACTGTGCAGGTACGTCTGTTTGGCTATACCATTTACATTGTACTTTGGCTAGAACTGCATGAATTTTTTTTTGTGAATTTATTGCTCCATAATCACTAACATATTTTCAAAACTGGAACCTAAGCAACGCATTTAGTATTGTTCAAAACATAAAAATGTAGCGACCACAGGTAAGGAACTGAATTACGTTTACAGATAAACATTAGTCCACTTCACCTAAACAGATATAGAGAGCAAGGCTAACATATTGTGTCTCTGGTTTTGTGTCTCGAACATTGGGTGACAGCCGTATTGTAGTCACTATTCATTTGATTCAGCTGTAAGGAAGGCACTTTAAATTGCAAAATATGCACACAATTAACGTCGATGAAGGTTAGACATCCAGGTAATAAGATATGACAAAAAGCAATTACTCAAGCAACTGGAAATGATTTTGAAACGTCTGGCCGTTTCAAAAACCATATCCAGTTGCTTGAGTAATTGCTTTGTTTGCATATGCACACAATTAAAACACTGATGGGGCTATTATGACAGTTGAAATTTGCAGGAAGAAAGCTGCAAATATCATCGATTTGATTATGTAGCATTGTCATGATAATATTGGTACTTTTGCTTCGTTTCACAATGCTTTTGTGAAAGCAAGTATAGAAAAGTATTATAACATTGGACCAAAATTATGCTTGGACAAAAATTATGCTTCTTCGTTCATGCCAATGCTAGACAATGTAGACCGATATAGGCTCCTTGTACATTTATGTACACGTAGTCAATTATGGGGGTAATTAACCCCTCAAAATTGCAGGTAAGGTCCCAGTGTGGAATGCTTTCTTATTGTTTTCATCTTGAATCATCTTGTCTACAGGAACACTCCCAATATGTCCAGAAGGAGAGGTGTATGACCAATACAACGACATTTGTTTGGGTAAGTACATACTCCTTTAGTGCAAAAATGTTATACCGTAGTTCACCATCTTTCGAAAGTTATGATGAAGTGTCAGGTGCCAATAATATTAGATGGGAAAAATGATAGGAAGTGCGATGAAGGCAAAATGCTTGTTGTATCTAAATATCCAAAAGAGAATTCAATTTATTTTTTTTTATTAACACAACCGTAATTTCTGCTTAGCATTTTACGACTTCTGCTTGCGCGTTTAACAGCCAACCGAGAATGGTCAGCAAAACAACAGAATGTACAAGAAGTAATTTTAACGCTCTTACTTGATACATTTTACTACATCACATTATATATACCCGAGATATTGGTATGATCACGAAATTAGTCTTCTTTTTGAACTGCAAAAAATAATGTTAAAAAATCAAATCGAAATTGAGAACATTGCTGAGGTTGTGAATTTAATCAAGATAACATTGAAAAACACCTCATCAGCCGTTTTTGATACACAAGCGCTTGTACAATGTAGTTGAAACATTAAAATGTTAGATAGTTATACTACTTTTCCACTAGACCGGCGCTCTCGCTGCGCTCTCTTTCTCTCTCTCTGCGACCTTAAATTTGACAGATAGCTCAACGAATTGTATAGAAAATAAAAGGAGTTTCTTTATACCTTGTGTGTTTTGTTGTCCTCTCATTCACACTTTTACGTCTTGTATATACCCAGCTCTGTCTTGGATATGCGACTCTGTATCTTTTTGCATCAGTGCATTGTTGGTCATCTTTTTATGAACGAATGCATAAAACACATTGCGCATCCTTACGAATCCGAGTATCCCGGTATCGAGCGTAACGTGGATTGTCTCACTTGTATAGACGTTAGAAACTGTGGTATCCGAGGTACAAAACGAGTGAAAGATATGACCACTCTACAAATTGATATTTTGCTCATAACAAGAGTGCTAGCCTCGCATACGTAAAAAGTGAGTATCCTTACGGATGTTGTGTTAGCATCCGCCAAGAAGTACGTAGGCATACGTATTCCGTGTTTGCATCCACCACGAGTTACGAATACCAACGAATGCGTTACGGATGTGTATGGGATCCGTGATTTGGGTAATCTTTGGATTCCGTTAACAACCGCTGATAAACAAGAATCTTGACTACGTATTTTTTCGTTTATGTTAAAAGTAAGTATCCATATGAATGCAATGTTTGAATCTGTTAGTGACTAAAGAACGAATGCGTTACGTATGTGTATAAGATCTGTGATTTCAGGTGGGTTTACACCTGCGTATATTTTCATGCCGCATGAGTTCCGTTTTGACATTTTTCGACATTTTGACTGATTTCTTCAATACGCGGCCGCACGCACAAGTCGTACCTCAAACGCATCTGAATCGTTTTTAGAAAGTTTCACGAACGCAGGCAAACGAAAATATACGCATAGTACACCCGATAGTTTTGGACATGCACAAAACTATCGTTCGTATGCAGTTTGGTGGCCAAAACGTTATGGATGCGCAATACAGCGGTCCCACGTCGGTCGATTGCGCTATGAAGACGCTACATGTTTGCGCTTTATACGCAGTAATACGCGGATATCGCGGTATTGCGAGTACATAGCGTTCTTACAGCGCAGACACAACGCACCATGAGCGACCGCATAACGAATGCACACATAGATCACGATTTAGTACCGTGCGTTCTGCGATCTCTTTGCGCATACTACGCGCACTGATAGCGTGATCGACGCACACTCCAGATTTGGAATAAATACGAAGGTGCATCTGAGTCCAGACAAAAAAAATCATCTCATGTCAGATCCAGGCCAGGACCGACGAATTTGTACCGGGGGCATGGAGAGATGGTCACAACTTGCAGGACACCATGAATGTAACTGGTCCCAACAGAGCCTCCAGGGACGGGAAGATGTAGAGGAACCTGCTCAAGCACTGGGTCAACTTGTGTGACACACATGCCATTTTGTGTAACTGATATTTGACGTAATTTGCTGATAATGGCCCTTTTTTGTGTGTAAAACCACATGATATAAAGGTGCAATATAGAGCCATATTACAACTTTGAAAGAGGGCGTAAGGTTTCATAATTGTTTAATTTACGTGTTTGATAAAGATCTTGAATACGTTTTGTGGTGTGTATGAGTGTGATTTTTATAGTAGTTGAAATACTAAGATGATAGGGAAAATCATTAAGGACAAAGTGAAAACAAACACAATCTTAACAGTGCACATAATTTCTTAAGGTAAATGATGGCCCTCATTACTGTAAAAGCACAGTGTCACTGCTTCACTGCTTCGCAAATGAATAAAAAAACCTCTTCACTGTTTACTTGTCAATGTTCTACTTGCACTGCCTGTAAACAAAAGCATACGTAGTACAAAGTGTTCCTCTAACAAAAATACTCTATTGGCAATGCTCGCAAACAAAAGTATATGTAACAGAAACTGTTCCTCTGACACACCTGAAATGCGTTTGTAATGCAGTTAGCACCAGGTGCGTCAGGCATGCGGTCGGTAGACGTTGTGTGCGTCCGGATTACGCCCAACATACGTACCCCATACGAATCTATTCGCAGTACTGAAAATTCTGTTGCGCATTTCAGTTGCAATCATACGCATCTCATGCGAAATGAAAACGCTGAAGTCGTAATTCAAACGCCAGATGGGCTCGACGTACAATTTAATTTATTCCAAAAAAAAATCCAAATGTTGGGCGTTCGGCCGCGTATTGACAAAATTTCATTCGGAACTCACGCGCACTTGAAAATATACGCAGGTGTAAACCCACCTTTCGGAAGTATCCATACGGATACAGTGTTAGCATCCGTCACGAAGTACGTAAGTATACGGGTTCTGTTTTTGTATCCACCGCGAGATACGTATACCTACGAATGCGTTGCGAATGTAAGTGGGATTCGTCATTTTTTGGGATCCGTGATTGTTTTCGGGATCCGTCAGCATTTTTTAGCATACGTCAGCATCCGTTAGGTGTTGCAAATTAGAAATCGTCGGCTTCCGTCTTCATATTAGGTCTTTTCGTATCAAGTATGAAATGATCATGGCAAAAAAGTATAATTGGACAACAAAATTAATCAAATGACCTATGCAGTCCAATGACCTACAGTTGAGAGCGCAGCGAAAGTGCGATGAGATCGCCGTCCTATTGGGATGAGACCTAAGGCCCCCTTTCCACTTGACGGCGCTCTCACGGCGCTCTCACGGCGCTCTCGCTGCGATGGAAAATTGGCCAGAGCGCGGTGAGAGCGCCGCAACTCCAGAAAAACTGCTCTAGTGGAATCTCTACTGCGACTCCAGCGCGCTCTCACCGCGACGAAAAACTCAAATATCAGCATCTTTTTATGAGCTAGCAAAGGTTCGAAAGATTACTCAACGAATTTCAGAGATAAAGAACGAATGTGTTGACGTATGGTGTATTTTGGTATCTTTGAAGTCATCCTAGTGATCCTACTAAGTCTTAGATAACATTTAAAGTATACAATCAAGGCTCTAAACAAATCCAATTTTGGTCACTGTACAGTCACTCACACTGAAATATTCACGTCTGTCTTGCTGCTTTATTTCTTAAATCTGTCGTGTAGCTAGTTCAACATAAACTTCTTTATCATGTCACGTTATACGTGTAAAATGTGCATTCTCGGCGCTCTAACGGCGATGGTATGACAGGGTTCTATATACCACTTTTTATTTGGACGGCGCTCTCGCCGCGCTCTCTCTGCAACCTAAAATTTTGTAAGAAATTGTACAGAAAAGAAAAGATTTTTTTACACTTTGTTTTGTTTTCCTTTTAGTCACACTTTTACAAGCTTTACGATATATCCAGTATTAAATCGAAGGTTACACATATCCTATTAGTCTCAGTCAGAGCTAATCGCGATCCCCGTCTGGTAGAAAGGGGGCCATACAATCACCGAGGTGACGGCGCTCTCGTGCTAACTGTAACAGTCCTGTCTCTAGCTAACCTCCTTGACGGCATTTTACGGCATGCCTACAAGTACAAACATGACGTTAGATGACATGCATAGCAACCTTCCTTGTTGATGAGAGCTATGCTAGCAACCTTCCTTCAACCTACTTGACAGAAATTTTACGGCATGGCTACAAGTACAAACATGACGTCAGGTGACATGCATAGCAACCTTCCTTGTTGATAAGGAGTACCCTAGCAACCTTCCGTCCTTGATCCATATTAGTCTACTTTAAGAACGGCAAAAACGCATGTTAATTTCCTTTCGAAAGTGCAAGATTGAAGATTGGGTTTTACAGAAACTATCTTGAAATGTCAAGAGTCAAGTAACGAATTTGCAAAACCAACCATACATCAGAGTTTCTTCGACAAAATTCCAATTTTGACATGTAGAAAGACGAGTTGTCAATTACAAAGTGGTATTTTGATATACATATTGTTTTAGTACAGATCTGAATTTTCATCATGACACGAAATCTAAGTGCAACAAACTTACATCTATTTGCAATAGCTTGCGCGGATACTATACACTGAGCCCGAATGAGTTTTAACGTTAATCAGTAACAAAGGCCACTTTACACATAGATATTCGGACTTAATAGTCCGCCGCAATTTAGAAGTCAAGGAATGTCTGTCATGCTAAGAACACTAAAACGGCAGCTTGCTACGGAAGCTTCTTTTTAAAAAGAGGTTGATGGGGAAAATTATGATGTTTTCCTTAAAAACAATCTTTTCCTTTCAGGTTGGTGGGGGATAGCTAAAAGACGGCATATGAGGAAAAGGGCACAGTTTTCATCTTGAATCTCTGCTTGGAGAGAATAATAAGCCATTTACCACTAAAATATTGTGGGTTCATGTGGCGTAGCTGCTGGATATTTGGATCTCGGAATCCAGAGGTCCCTCCAGAGTTCACATCCTGACATGCTATCGGTATTGTGCCCCTTGCAAAGGCACTTTTCAATAATCCCCTGGCTCCAAACAGGTGTAGACAAGGAGTAACCGACTTCAGTGGGAAGTGTTGAAGGAGGCGGTTGAAGGAGGGGATGGGCTTCGCCTTCAATTATTGTGTCCTAGACAGTGAATAAGAATCCACCACCCCTAAACGGCACTAAAAGGCTATGGGAATATGCTTAATGATATTACATTCACAAGTTGTTGAGATTTGTTGTTCACAAAGACAAAAACGCAGACATGCACAAGGGGCTTCAGCAGTGCCTTATTGGATTAGGTAATAATTTACCAAATTGTTATTTACAAATAAAGCATCCGGCATTCACTTTTTACAGAAACCCGGCACCCAGTGCCCTGTGACTTTGAGGCTATAGGAACTTGTGAGTGGCACCAACAGACAGATGACGAGTTTGACTGGGTGAAACAAACAGCTGGAGAAGGAGACAATCATCTTCCTACAGGTGGAAAAACTTCAGTAACAAATTATTATCAGAATTTTTACATTTTATTGCAATCATATATACATTATTAAATTTCAGAATATTTTTTAATATTGTCCCATTTTTATCCGTATTCACACAATTTTTTGTGATTATACATTTTTTGATAACGCATTTCTATAGCAAAAAATAAGAGTCGGATGTGGTTGTAAGAAAGACTAATTAACGCAAAGTAAGTTATTGAAACACTGACAAAAAGTAACGATTACTATCTGAAACCATTAAAAGGATCTTATCCTGTCAATGACTGTTGCTTTGCAAATATTATAACACCAATCTCTAACCTTCATAGACGTGTAAAGTTAAGTAAAAGACAAACAAAATAACTGGGATGTATAAAAACACTTGACTCGTGATATCGCTGTACTTTTGTACAGACAGTACATAACCCGCTCACGATTGAAAAAAATAACTTGTCATTATTGGCTTTATTTTCCAGATGGAGGACATTTCCTGTATGTTGGTAGTGACACCGGTCAGCAGCCATTGGATACAGCCAAAATTATCGGTCCTGTCATTGTACCGTCTGTGGTTCGGCCGTGCAATGTAAGTGTTTTTCTTAGTGCTGTACAAGCTAGTTTTACCTTAAAGTAGCTTCTAATCCTATTAAGGAGAAGAAGAGTATCATGAAAAAGCTGAAAAAAATAGGCTTAATTGATTGGTATTGTGGTACTGTATTTGAATATTCCTAGTGCCTCTCCGAGGATGAACTGAACTGAACTGCCTTCAATAGGTTTGCTAACTAGTTTGAATGTGTTTTTCACCAGATGACATTTAGTTACTACTTCTCTGGGCCAGACGCCGGAGACCTGGACGTGTTTACCCGTCAGTACTACACAGGAGTGGAGAGGTCGGCATGGCAGGAGTCAGCGGGAACTGCAGGGGTGTGGGCACAGGGAACTGTCTCATTTCAGGAGCAAGACCCGTTTCAGGTAAGTTCTTTAAGCCCCCTTTCCACTAGACGGCGATCGCGATGCGCTCTCTCTGCGACCTAAATAGGATATGTGTATCCTTCTCTTTCACACTAGGTATATCATACAAAATATAAAAGTGTGACTGAAAAGACAACAAAACACGGAAAGTGTAAAAAGATTCGTTTCTTTTCGATACATTTCGTTGAGCGATATATCAAATGTTAGGTCGAAGAGCGAGCGCGGCGAATTCGCGTCCTAGTGGAAAGGGGGTATTACATAGTTTGTCATAACTGTAAAATTGATATTTGATTACAGTGATATATTGTATCAAAACAATGCATTTGTGTTGAAAATTGAAAAAAAACGACAACTGTTAAGCTATATATATATATAAAAGTTAACGTTAGACACGTAACATATTGAAATTGATGAGGTAATCGACTTGATAGTCAAACACTTTTACATAAAAATAACTAAGTTTCTATTACCTTTCCAGAGACATGATATGTAATATTTAATTTTTAATAACAGGTGATTCTTCAGGGTGTGATCGGGTACAGTCGAGATGTCAGGATTGCAATTGACGATATTTCGTTCTCATGGGACTGTGTGCGAGAAGGTAAGAATGTTTCCATTTTTAGGGGGGGTAGGCCTGTTACAATAGTTTTTCAAAGACTGTGGTATTGCAACATTTTAAATAGCATTGCTACATTGCAACGAATCTAATCTGTTGTGCTATATCATCAGCTCAACACAAAATTTGCTTGTCCTAGTTGACGGGAGTGTCCGCCTAGTTGACGGTTCTCGGTTCGACGAAGGCCGTGTGGAGATCTACTACAACCACCGCTGGGGAACCATCTGTAACATCGGCTGGACACAGACTAGCGCTGATGTGGTGTGTGCTCAACTGGGGTACAGGGCGTCTGTCTGGACAGATTCAACGTATGAACATTTTGTCGATAGAGCAAAAAAAAACTCATAAAACCCTCTGGCTGGTCTATGTGGATTCGGGTAATATATGGAGGATATCCGCGCATCAGTTGTCGATCGTTTCCAAAAATTTTGTCAAACATCATGTAGATCGTAAAAATCAACTGCAAAATGAGCCGCAGATCTCAGTAAAATATCGTTAAATGTATAATGACATAGTAAATTCCAATGTCAACGAAGATGACGTTAATTAAAGAAAGGAAGAATATATCATTCTGTATAGAGTCGATTCCATATTACCAAGAGGGTGTTCCTTGCCTTTTGTTCTAACAATTTGGAAATCTTTGTAACAATCTGTGATAAGTAACTGTTTAGAACTATTTACAATATCTATATGACGTTCTAAATGTTTCTATAGCATTCAAACATGTTGGAAACATTTCTTACATCAAATACATTATTTCTGTTAGTTTCTAAACTGTTCCAACATAGATGCATCATTTGTGACCACATGTTCGAACATGGAAACAATATGATGAAACTGGGTCAGTGGGCTGGGAAGAGGGCAATTCACACATTCCTGCCAAGTGCAGGAAATTATGTCTGTCTGCCACCTTCTTACAAAAGACTCACCAGTGTATACTAAAGAAAGTCTAAAAATACAAGAGCCAAACAAAGGACCAAGCTTAAGGCCCCCTCTCACTTGACGTGCGGCACGCTTGCGGCATTGCTGCGTTCGGAAGATGCTCAGATGATAAACGTCCC
>NC_049988.1:249405-264184 GCF_000003815.2 Branchiostoma floridae | reverse complement strand
GAAGAAAATAACAAAACAGTGACGCAGTGAACGAACGCAGCAATGCCGCAAGCGTGCCGCACGTCAAGTGAGAGGGGGCCTTTAGCAGCTTTGTTTATGGGGTCAATAAAAGTTTTTATGGAGGGAAAAAATGACACAAAATGTTGGAACATGTTGGAACAATAACAAAAACACATAGATGTTTGAAAATTGTTCTAAATAAAGAGATAATGATATCATTACTTTCCCAAATGTTCCAACAAATATAAAAAGGTTCAAACATGTTTAAACTTTCATTTTGAAATGTTTGAACAATTTTGAACTTCAGTGACTGAAATGTTCTTTTACTCAAAATAGTTCAAACTTATTACAAATATTTTTTCAAAACCATCTTGGTGACTTGGATTTGACTCTACCATACACTGTTTGTTAAGTCATTTGTTTAACCTTCTTTGACAACTTAAAAAAATTCGAACGCTCGCATAAAATAAACATGGCTACTGTAAATGCAATGCTGTCTGAGATTCTTAAAGCTACTAGAACTGTTTTTGTTTTTGTTTTCACCTTGAAGGTACCCTGCGCCTGATTCAACACCCATCCTACTAGATGACGTCACCTGCGACTCCAGGAACAAGTCTAGAATCACGGAATGTCGCACGAAGCCGTGGGAAAACTGGAGTCCGCTTTGTAACCACGCAAGGGACGTTTCTGTAAGATGTGTGGGTTAGTACGGATTTTGTTTGCTTATATACGTATTAAGCATATGCATTACATAATACGCATTACGGCATACAACTGGCAAATACAGATAGGTCTCTATTGGCTGGTTCTCAGTAATTTGTTACTATCCATACTTCGTAAAGTTCAGTTTCATTAATTTTTCCGAAAATAGTTTCATCAGGTTGGTAGAATATAGGATAAGGGAGAAATTCTTTGTATAAACAACCAGTGGGTACTTACATAGCTTACGTTTCGATGTCTCTCAGACACCTTCGTCAGAGCTTCTACGAGGGCGGTTCAAAAAGTAATGCCACTGGTTTTATAACAGGCTCATGTTTTCATCGAATGAGTTGAAATTTGGCACGAATGTACAAAACTATATCCTCTTGAGATTGAGAAATCTCAATTTGTGGTTCAGACTTTTATAAGCAACTGAGATGATTTTAAGATGACTACACCCTTAACCCTCAAGCACCCGACCTTTTTTTGCGACTAAAATGACCGAGTGGGGTCCAAACGGACCCCAAAATGTTTTGTTCATAAAATCTCAGTTCCAATTCCTATCGGTGATCATTGTACATACATTGCTTCGTCAATGTAAGAGGAATATTCGGACATGTTAAGTTGTTGCTAATTCCACCTCATTATCATAATTTATGCAAAAAAACAGAAGGACCATCTTTTGCACTAAACATATTCTGACCAGAGAGGGGAATTTTAAGGCCCTCAGCAATCTTTATGTCACATAACTCATGAACGGCTAGTTCTAAAGCTACGAAACTTGGTTATATATCACAAAATATTGTTAACAAAATTTTGTTGTCAATAAAGCAAATTTATCATTATTTGGGGTTGCCATGGCAACGGAATTATGACAAGCATATTTTTGCCAAAATTTGCCAATTTCGACTTAAACAAGGTTTTCTTGGTAAACAATGCTTGTTTTCTTACAACAATAAAATTCTATGAAATTTAATGCTATTTTCATAATTCAAAATTTATAATTTATGCTGATTTCATGACGTCATTAGTCAAAATCCAAGATGGCCGCCCTTATTAGCTTAGAGACGTCATAATGTCGTCATATTATATGGTGATGACACATAAGTTTCTATGAGGATTTAGTTTTACATGTTTATTATGCTCTAAAAGTTTGGTGGTGATACGATAAATACTTCGGGAGTTAGACTCAAAAGTTTGTTTCAAAAGCTACACTTTTTTGCTGGGGTCCGTTTGGACCCCAGACGGACTGATCACGGACTATCTTTGTAGCTTCCACAGTATTGTGCCAATCTGCACAAAAACTTAGGAGAAAGTATAAAAGATGTTGGCTGACAAAGTCACGGAAGGAATTTTTCTTCAGTTTAAAAATGTTCAAATGGCACTGCAAAATATACGCCTGGGGTCCAAACGGACCCCACTCGGGTGTTTGAGGGTTAAAAGCTTGTCATGAGATCAGTTCCTCTAGATCTCACTATTTTAAAACTACTGTAGGAAGTTGAAATTTCACCTGTATAATAACAAATGTCTCTATAGATTACATGTCAAATTTCATGTTTAAACTCTCAATGGTTCATCTTTTACAACCACTAGAATGAAGCGAGTTGATATATTACAGGAAGTTTGATTAGTAGCCAAATACGTGATTTGTTGAATAATGTTTTTGTAGACTGCTTTTCCATTAGCCAAAAGATGCGAAACTTAGCACACTTATTAATTGTTTAAACATCAAGAAGTGTGTTAAGTTTGATTTTTCTCAGTAAATAAAAAAGTCGGTTAGGGAAACTTTAAGCAGCCCACCTCTAATCCACCGCTAATTACTACCTTGACGACCTTACTTCACACCAGGAACGAAAAAAAAATAATTGATTGTATTTAAAAGATGAAAATAGGCATGTTGCTTATAGACAAATGCAACTTGATACATGTGGAATTTTAGTTTCTTACAATAGCTACAAGGGATTTAGAGACATTATCAATTACACGTTAATTGACCCTCTAATTTCTTCCGACGGGATAACAAGGGTGTGGTCATATTGAACTCAACTCAGTCACTCATAAAAGTCTTAACAACAAATTGAGATATGTCAATCTCAAGAGGATATATTCTTGTAGCTTTGTGCCAAATTTCAACTAATTCGATGAAAGCATGAACCTTTTATAAAACCAGTGGCATTACTTTTTGAACCGCCCTCGTAACTGGAGTTCTGCTTCTCACCGCTACATCCTTCATTAATTTTTGTTTTACACATGATTTGATATATGATTTGACCTCTGACCTCCACCCAATCTCTTGACATATTGATTTTGACCTTGGAACGTTTTCGACTTGAGTATGGACACTGATTATGTTTTGACGCACCGGTTTTATGTTTTCTGTACTGTATGTTGTCCCTGAGTGTTCAAAGTTTGACTGATTGTTACCACGTTTTTTCCTGTATCTGTTATTATATTTCAGCCATACATAGTATGGTGAAATATATTGTATTCGTAATGTTTCTTCTTCTTCTTCTTCTCCTGTCAAATCTTCAAAGTGATTCATCTCCGCCGTTCCTGGACCGAATGACCTGAAATTTGGCACAGGGGTAGAATGGGCCAATACCTTGATGCTTTTTTTCTCAGTTTTTTCATATCTGCCTCTAAAATGATTTTATTGAGATTTTTTGGTCAATTTTAGACCAAAACTGTATATTTTGGCCCCTGTACCCTGGTATTACAACCAAATGAGCTGAAATTTGACAGAGATGTGCCTTGATAATGCCCCCATATAAATTCGATAACACTTTTGGTGTACAGTACAACAAAATGCTTATTTTTGCGATTTTTTGACCAATTTTTGACCAAAAAAGGACACTTTTGGCCCCTGCACCCTGGTATTACAACCAAATGAGCTGAAATTTGACAGAGATGTGCCCTGATAATGCCCCCATATAAATTCAATAACACTTTTGGTGTACAGTACAACAAAATGCTTATTTTTGCGATTTTTTGACCAATTTTTGACCCAAAAAGGGCACTTTTGGCTCCTGTACCTTGGTATTGCAACCGAATGAGCTGAAATTTGACACAGATGTGCCTTGATAATCCCTTCATATAAATTCAATAACACTTTTGGTGTACAGTGCAACAAAATGCTTATTTTTGCGATTTTTGGCCAATTTTTGACCAAAAAAGGACACTTTTGGCACCTGTACCCTGGTATTACAATTAAATGACCTAAAATTTGGTATAGATAGGCATTAGATACTTGGTAACAAGATTCAAGTAAAATTTTTGACATAAACAACTTTAAAATGATTAATTTTGGCACTTTTCTGAGGGGAAATTTGTTTTCTTTTGGCCTCCTGACGTGACCTTCCGTGACCCCGCACAGAGCCACACCTGTGCGCGTCAGCCGGAGAGTTAATTGAATCAAAGACCTAGCCAATCAGCGAAGAGGAGGCCAAAGGCTAATTAATATTCATAAGCGGGGCCTCATGATCCCGCATATAGCAGTGTTCCCGCCAGGGGGAGCGAAGCCCGCCTAAGGCTCTCGCATTTTAGACTATTCAGAAGGCTTTATATTGTATCAGTTCTTAGGGGCATATCTATGATAATCGCAGCAGTCACTTAACTTCTCTTCAGGAGTTTACCGTAACACTATTTCAGGTCAAACCGTCAAAGGCAACTAAAAACAAACTTTAACGTTACTGAGTTCAACAGTACTTATAACTTGTTATCCGAAGTTGAAACGCTAGCGATGGTATTTTCGCTGCGCTGTTAGCTCCGTGCGACTGTTGTTGACGGTCTTATAACGGTATATTTTGCACCCCTGTACCCTGGTATGAGTAACATTTGGTATAGATAGGCATAAGATAGTTGGTAAAATGATCCAAGTGAAATTTTTGGCATAAAGTACTGTAAAAGGCTTAATTACAGCACTTTTTTGGGGGAAATTGGTTTTCTTTCGTTCTCCATGCCATGACCTTTCGGACGTTCACCCCACAGAGCCGACATCTGCACCTGCGTCTAGCCGGCAGGAAGAGTTAATTCAATTAATGGTTCAGCCAATCAGTGAAGAGGAAAGCGAAGGCTAATTAATATTCATAAGCGGGACCACACAATACGTTAACTTGAAGACTCAGGCCGTACAGACTTCTCGCCAGGATTTTTTCAAAGCGTCGGACAGGGGTCCGGGGGCCGCCGAATGTCCCTGGCGGGGTCCAGGGACAGGGCCACTGTGGGGGGGACCCAGGTGGGCGAAGCCCCCCCGGAAGCTCTTGCATTTTAGACTATTGAGAAGGCTTCTTTTATCAGTTTTTTTTAGGGCCATATCTACGATAATCGTAGCAGTCACTTACTTCTCTTCAGCAGTTTGAAATATTTCGGGTCAAAGCTTCAAAGACAACTAAAACCTCATAAACAACAAACTTTACTTAGCTCAACAGTATACAAAAATATTGTACGGGTTGCCATCCTTAGTTGAAGCGCTTATTTATAGCGCTAGTATCTTCGCTGCGCCGTTAGCCGCCGTGCGACTTTTGTTGACGGTCTGATATCCCTACGTCGCCGCCTCGCTGATATTCCCACGGACATGTTTCAAGAAAAATACCCAGCAAAAAATGCTGTTCTGCGTCAAATTTTATTCTATAAAACATGTGGGACTCAGTGTTACAGTCTAAATATTTTGTAGAAGCACCGCTGTAGGAAAGAAGGTCCAAGCAATGTAAAACATCACGTAGCATGAAGTTCGCTGTCAACTGGCACACAGCACATGACTGTTTGAAACTCTAAGTCTAATCAACAGCCGTGTTTGATTGATAGCCGGCGGTCCTTTGATGAAGTCGGCGAAAGGTGCGCTAGTTAGAAAATCTGCGTTTAGTTTTGATACGTAATTATAAGTTAGACAGTGGCGAGAATGATTATTTTCTCATCCATATTTCTCTTCAGAATTATTTGAAGTTAATTGTACATCTAAACAATTGGCTTACCTGTGCAATGTTTATATGATTAATGATCAGTGTACTGAAATCATGTGTAACGTATGGCTCCTAGTCAATAGATCAGCATTTTCTCTATAGTGACCACCTGTCTATAGTGGCCACATTTCCTAGTGCTGTTGTTGTTTGACATAAACTTTGAACATTTAAATTGTAAGTAACTTTAAACTGCCAGAGTTTCAGCCCAATAAAACACTCTCAGCGCCAGGGTATGAACAGACTGACCAGACAGACGAAAATAAATCCTCGAACAAGGTTCAATCGTATCTTCCGGGTCTGGCTCGATGGCTGATTGCATACAAAGTAAAACAGTTTAACAGTTTTACAGCTTGAAGAAAACAAACGCTCCTACAGTACCTGCACCTGCTTGATAATTATTAAATCGTATGCCCTACTTGAATAAAAAAAGTTCACTGCAATAATAAATGTACCCACATCACAAGGAGCTTATACTTTTTTAAACTTACACCTAGTTATCGTACTGAAAATTGTTAATGACATTACATGAAGTCATTCAACAATTTTCAGTCATGATGAAAATTTTCTGAATGGAAGGTGTGATTATTGTCATTTTCTGAAAAATAGAAGCAAGCTCTGTTTTTACCTGGAATCAATTCACAATACCAGTCCACTTTGGGGGATAATGTACTGTTAAGAGGATGTTCCATTTTTGCGCAGGGGTGATTTGGAACAGTCCAATGTTGCGTGGAAAGGGGTATGGCTGAAATATGCTGTATTTGCTCTTAAGCAAATGTCGGCCTTTCTAGTTTACTGTATGTTTGGTGGGCCCCCTTGGAAATCAACTATGCACTGTTGTAGGGGCTACCCATTTGTTTTCAAGATGAAATAAATAAATAAATGAATAAATTTGTAATATGTAATATGCGATTTAAGATTCATTTTTTCAGTCTAGGTAATTTTTTTCCATTAATTATGCCAAAATGACACTTTTCTTCGACACATTCGCTGTGTATTAAATACAGCATTAATTCGCTTATATTTTCATGGAATCCTGTTAAGTGAGTCTGTTTCCAGATGATTTTTTAACACTAGTCATATTTGTCAAGTATGTCATATTTGTCAAGTATGACTATTATCAATGTCATATTTGTCAAGTATGACTATTATCACTCGTAAATTGTGCAATCATTTATGCAATATTTTTCATATCTACATGTAGGTCAGTGGCACCAATGCAGACCAGACCAGTTTGTATGTGACAACGCTGTCTGTCTGCCTCAAACTACCCAGTGTGACTTCACAGACGACTGCGGGGATCGAAGTGATGAAAGTGATTGTGGTAAGCGATCCTTTTTCTTTCTATTCAGATTATCAACATTCAACATCATAGACATTTTAAGCTATCATCACTTTTCCACGAAGAGGCCCGTCCGGGCATTTTTGAGGAATGAAAGGTACTATATGAAAGACAACAAAAACACAAAAATAACACAAAAAAGTTAACAGCATGCCCGGTGCATATGTGCCGGGCCCCGGCTAGATATGTGACGTTGGTCCTAATTTGGCCCGGGAAGTGGTATTAGTGTTAACATTGCTGTAATTTTGAACATTAACATCACCCCAATAATTTGTCTAAACAGGAAGCTACCCTGGAAGATGTAACTTCCAGAATGGCTTGTGTAACTGGATCCAACTGAAAAGTGACAGTGCCGACTGGACACGGGGACTTGGTGGGTCAGAAACTGGGGTTCCGTTGGTTGACCACGAGGGTAAAACAGGTCAGTGTTATTCCAAAGGAAATTGTAAATAACTACATTTTAAGGACAAGTGTAAGAAATTATCGCTTTCTTTTGTCTGGATTTTTTTCTTACCATTAGAGAGTGAGATTAACTGCCCGTTTAACACAAGCATTTTAAATGTAGCACAGGTAGAGATAATTTGTTAGTATTGTTGCAAAAAAATCATATGAATACTTAAACCCCATTGAGCTATAACATTATTTACAATTTGTCGGGCTCTATATACAAAGATATTTTATCTTAATTCACAGATGGATATTTCCTGTACCTAACTGGCGCAAAGGAAGCAACTTCCTACTTGCTGCTTCCTACATACTTCATTTCCAATAATAACAACTGTTCAGTAAGTGTGCCTGTGGTTATTCCTGTCCATTATCTGACTTATTTCTAACAATGTGTAAAACGATACTGGCAGACGATAGAATTTTATTATAGGAGGTGATGAGGAGGAAGAAGCCGCATGAAAGGGAAATTATCATAATGTTGGAGTCTTCTTAGATTTTGGTAAATTGCTGTTGCAAGTCTTATTCCGAACTGTTATTCTTTTTTTTAATTTCATGGTTAGGTCATAATTATGAATTATTGAATGTAGCTTCTCAAAGACAATATATTTTTATCTTCCCGATAGCTGTTGTTTCACTACTACATGAACATCGGCGACGCAAGCCTGTCTGTTCGTGTCGCATCAAGGACGGGAGCGAGGCTAGAATGGCAGCAAAGTGTTCCACAAGGTCCTACCTGGCTCAAACAAGAGGTGCCAATCACAGAAAGAACAACATTTCAGGTATGTGTTTCATTCATATTATTATTAGGTCGATAGTAAAACTTTTGTTTCTGTTTGATATGATTTAAGACAATGTTTTAAAAAACCTAATACCAACATTGAAGCTTGGTGCAGATTCAATATTTCAGCCTTTAATCCATTGATGTGTTCATTTTTTATTAACCCTTTACACCTCGAACATTTGGTTCTAGGTCTCTTTCCAAGGGTATATTGGGACGCCGTCTGAGGGGTCGATAGCTATAGATGACATAACGTTAACGCCCGGCTGTATTATTGGTCAGTCTTTATTTGTTTTGTTTCCATGTGTGTGTGTTTATACAAGACTATTCCCATCACAGGTAACTAGAGTTCCACGAACACATCCCTTCGCCAAACAATTTTATTCAAGATACTTAGGTCTTATTCATGTATTACTAAAGAGTACCTACCCCAATAGCAAACGACTGGATGAACGTGTGTCCCCCACAAACCCACAAACGCTGCCAAAAACATAACCTTCTTGGCGAAGGTGCCAATGAAACTATGTACAATGTTGTGATACTTTCCAGCGCAACTTTCAAAGTAATTTGTCAAAATCATGTCGTCTCTACCAGACTCCTGCCTGGCCGAGTAGTAAATGATGAAAGGGGGCTTTGGCCAAGTGTCTATTCACATTTCTCTCTTTGTCAGTTACATTTGTGACAAGTTTGAAAGTCCTATCGTGCACTGCAGTGGATCTATAAACTTTCCTCATTAATTATGCAAATTAGCTGTTGATTGGTATTATTAATATTACATTATGTTAGTCATCACATACCGAAAATCATGACAATCTGTCAACACATTCTCGAGTTATTCTCGTCCAAAGATTAAAAGGAAATCTGTGCCTGCAGTTTCCAAAATAAGCCGCTAGGGGGTCCAAACTCACAGCAATTACTCTATGCCCCAAGGGCTATCTACCACTTAAAAAAGCAAGACCACAGCATGTTCAGAACACGAGATTGAAGTTTTGCTGCAGTACCTTAGGAAGCCGCCGTGGGCCCATTATCGAACTTAACCTCCGTGGTGCCTCTTTTCTTTTACAGATAATGACGGTTGTACAGCGACATCGGCCACCTTTAAATGCGGCAGTGGTGAATGCATTTCATTGGACTATGTGTGTGACTATCAAGATAACTGCGTGGATGGAAGCGACGAATCAGACTGCAATAAAGGTATTTAATTCAGCTATACATTGACATATGAAGGCATGGATTTATGATCACCACAATGTGTAAAACAAGTTTATTTGTTTACGTATTTACATTAAATGTACAGGACCAGGACGATGTAATTTCGAAGAAAACTGGTGTTCTTGGTCAGCTGGTTCAGGTGACATAGAATTCCAACGGGGCAGAGAATCAACAAGTACTAGTGGCACTGGGCCAACGGTGGACCACACTCATCAAAACCCAATAGGTACTAGTACCAACTGTATTGATGTGATCTTTAAAGATAATATGATTTGCGTACAGTATTTTTGTCATTAAAAATATATGAACTTTCTATGTTGAAATGTACTTTCAATGTTCAATCATCGAAAGAAAGCTTATATTTCTTAATGTTGAATATTTCAAGGAAACTAACATTAAACAATATCTTCGATATTCAACACCTCCATTTTCCCCACAGGCTTCTACATATTCATCGACTCGTCAGGCAGCCGTGAAGGAGAGAAAGCCCAGCTCGTCAGTCCTGTCTTTACGGATGACACCTTTTGTCAGGTACGAGTGTTTGACAATTATCTTTACCTTTGAGAACACACTTAGAAGAAACAACCGAAGACTTGGGATTGACCAAGCTTGATTTTTACTCCTTTAATAACGAGGTTAGCTTCCGCGTATTATATCTATGACTTTTATCTAATCCCCGTCCAGTTTCGATTCTTCTACCACATGCAAGGCCGTAACATCGGCAGTCTGCATGTTCTGGTAAGGGATGTGAAAAATGGATCAACGGAAGAAGTGTGGAGACGACAGGGCCAACAGGGGAGGGGCTGGCTCTTTGGTTCGGTCAGCATTGGCACTAAGAACAGGAACTATCAGGTAGCTAAAAATGACTAAAGGTGCGCTCCCACTGCACTTGTGTCAAGCTTGTGTCACTGCGGGGTTCAAAGGATACTCAACGAATTTCAGAGATAAAGAACGAATTTTCTGTCTTTTTGTGTATTTTGTCGTCTTCTAAGTCATAATTTTACGTATTACGCAATATCTAAATTATAAAAAAATCGGAGAGAAAATGCCAAAACATTGACGCAGTGAACGAAGCCCGCAGTGACGCAAGCTTGACGCAAGTGCAGTGGGAGCGCACCTTTAGGGATCTTTGCAAACAGGGAGTTCACTCACAAATCTCATATTTGAATTACTGGTGGCTAAGTGTAATTTGAAGGAAAATTATGATGGTTAAATGTTTTGATCATATAAATCAAAATACGAGTCCTATGTATATCTTGCAAAATATCATAACTTCTCGATATAATTTAAAGATCTGAATGCTTAACATGTTCATTTTTTTCCGTTTCTAACTACCGTTACATCAAAAGGTCTTTGTCATTTTAAGCTATCCTGCCTATGATTAACCTAGTCATAAACTTATTCCTTGTGTAGGTTCTTCTAGAAGCCGTGGTTGGGAATGGAGACCAGGGTGACATAGCTGTCGACGATGTGTCTTTCGCCACATATTGTACTCTCCACACAGAAGGTACGTTTATCTTATCTCACATGGCAAGCTTACATGTGTGATTTACTTTACATTGTCATTACCTAAATTTATAAGTAGGAGAAACTTGATTTTGAAAACAATGCAATTTTATTTGTTTATCTATCTGATTGCTATTAACTATCAGGTGACCGAGATGGGATGTCGTCCACATCAGTCACAATCATCGCTGTGTCCAGCGTGGCAGTAGTGCTGGTAGGCATCGGTCTGGCCGTCGTCATTGTCTACTGGAGACGTAAGAAGATAAAGAAAGAAAGGTGGGCTAAATCAAGTATTGACCGAAAATATCTAATATTTTAGGAAGATTTAACAAATGAGTAAACACAGAGTAAATGCCGAATAATGTACCGTGTGCCAAAATCTATAGCAAATATTTGCTTATTTTACATTTGCTTGAACTATGTAAAGTATGGTCAAATACATTATTCAGGAAATAGACAAAAGTGATGCGCGCGTGTATGCCATCATCGAAGCAAAATAGTAGAAATTATGAAATCATAAGAAAAAAGCAAATTTTCACCATATATCTTGTACAGATATCGCAACAACAACCAGAATAACAGCCACCAGCTTGAACGTCAGCCAGCTCGACCAGAACTTGGAGATGGGAACCTCAGAACCTACGAAGACTTAAGGGGGATGACTACAAGTAAGCTAAACAGCAACAATTTTTAAAAGGCAAATAGACTAACAAACAATATATCATTGTTCTTGCAAAAATGTAAAGATTTGAAGAGTTACTGATATGTATATTATCCCAAATAGCTTGGTCCTGAAGCAATATTGTCTCCATGTGATAGTCATGTTTCAAACAGTCACTATAGGTGTCTTTTTGTGTTTTCTTTTCCAGATAATTATGAGTCCTTAATTGATGCAGGACGGTCTGTTCCTCAAGCAGAAAAGGTAATTTTAGAAGAATTAGTTTCTATTATGAAAAAAACTCAAAAGCAATAACAAATAGATTTTGTAAGAATCGATGCAAAAACTAAAAGTAAATGTAAGAGTGACAATGTGTTCCTGTAGTTAGGGTTGTTGACTAAGAATCGAAAGTTTCTGGGTTCAGATGACTATCAGGCCCTAATGTTGTGCCCTTTCAGAAAGCACTTTACGTCTTTTCCTCCGCTTGACTCATACGAATCTCAGTAAAAAAATCCATTAAAGACGTCCCCTCAAATGGGACGCACAGCAGGGGGTCCGATTTTGATAATCGCTACACCTCCAGTATGTTTGAATACCCATCACACTTATCGAAATGAATATGGATCTTTCCTAATGTGATTGTATCAAACCCCCGGTATCAACAGCCCGATCGTATGTAGGTTGTACATATTGTACCATTGTACAAAACTGGTGTGTTACGCCCGTGCTACAGTAACTTCGCAAATATGTTCTGTTTTTTTAATACCGACAGTTTGAACCTGACGGAGCATACGCCATTCCTGCATACGCGTCATCCAAAGATCTATTCTCAGTGGACAGCAGCAGCCAGGCGTCACTGGTGAAGAACACCGTTGGTATGGCAACGGCTGGGAACGAAAATAACTACACGATGTTAGTTGGTAAGTTTTTGATCTGGAACTTTTTTGTCAAAGAATTGTTTCCCTTAAAAGTCCAACAGTCACTCAAATATGAATCCATTTTATAGTTTCTAGCTTATTTGTGTATTATGGAAGCAATGTGTTTAAAGTAAGGGAGACTTTGTTACTACGCAACGGATGGTCACTGTAGACTGACAACTTATTCCTCCTGATGTTATCATATCTGCAATTCTTTTATGCTATATCGTTCTGATTTGTTCACCTATTGGTTTACCGCTGTATTTCTCGCTTTCAGATGACCAACTTCGGAACTTCCTGAAGATAAACGGCTTCGATGACTACATCAACATCATGGCAGAAAATCATTTCACGTATGAACACCTTCAGTCACGTAAAGAGGTAGACCTGATAAACATCGGCGTACCTCTTGCTAAAGCACATGCTATTCTGTCAGCTTTCCGGGGCGAGGGGACCTACGAATATACTAGGTCCAATGAAATTATCCCCAGTAAATATATCTGCCCGATAAGCAACAGTGTAATGAAAGACCCAGTGCGTGCAAACGATGGTTGTATCTATGACAGGGCAGCCATAACTGCTTGGTATGAAAGAAATGGCTGCACACCAAACCTGAAAGCTCATACGCTAGACCTTCAGCCAGTTGACGATCTACGTGAAGAGATTGAAAAATTCCGCAAAAGGCGTCAGAACAGGGCAAATAACAGTCAGTCTGGTCATGATGTTAGACCGGACTCTGCTCAGTCAGACTCATCCAGGTGTGCCACTCCAATGACAGATGTTGACTGCTAAGTTTCACACAGAACTTACGGAACGCCATGTTCAACTTTAACTGGTTTCTTGGACGTTTGTAAAAAAACGTCTACTCTTACTAGAAAGCCACATGAGTCGTAATGTAAACAAAGGGATAAGAAAGTTAGCAGTGGCATGTATTGGTGGCTACACGTATTGTTACGCCATTAGTTTAATTATACTATATAGCTTGTTGTCTTATAGAATATACTTAGTTTCCCTTACATTGTACTTATACAATATACTTAGTTTGCCTTACATTGTAACCGTTTACAAATGTTGTGCAATAAACCTGACTTGACTTGACTCTATTCTGTAACCTCACCTTAGGGATAACTACAATACTTACATGAACTTCGTTATCCTTAGAATTTACAAATGTCTAAATATCCGTATAGTGCAAAAATGTTGGTACTGGACAACCGTTTAGGCTGCAACAACGCGGGACGCCATTCACTTGATGCCCCATTTTCACTCGCACGGCGCTCTCGCCGCGCTCTCTCTGCAACCAGAAAATTGACATATCGCTCAACAAATTGTTCATAAAAGAAACAAATTGTTCAACACTCTGCATGTTTTGTTGTCCTCTCAATCACACTTTTAAATGCTGTAGGACACACCCAGTGTGAAAGCAAAGGTTACACATATCCTATTTAGGTCGCAGTGTGAGCGCATCGCGATCGTCGTCTAGTGGAAAGGGGGCCTTAAATATCTATGCATTCAAATTTTGCTATATACGGGTTAAGATGTAAAGCGATACTTAATTATTTACTTCTTTTTGCTTTATCATTTGATAGGGGGTGCGAGAGAGAACGTAGAGATTTAAGAGATTTTACAAATGTTAAAATATCGGCATAATGCAAAAAAAAAATTACATGTTGGTACTGGACAACCATTTAGGTTGTAACAACGCGGGGCGCCATTCACTTAACACACATAAGTCGTTAAGTCACAGAGGTTAACCCTATGTTTGTTTGAGATTACAATCTTTTACATTGAGTCTACCTATATACAATGCTGCAATGTAGTCTATTCAAAGTTTAGATTGATATGGGATATATTGTTTACACTAACAAGTAACACTAGATATATACGTCCCGACTGGCACAAATTGATTGATGTATATGTCAATAAATCCATCTGTTTTCAGGCAGACAGGTATAGACGGCAAACAAAGTACGTAAACCATTTTCACAGTAGGGTTGCCAAACATGATAAGACTCAAAACACACCAACAGGCTCCGTTAACATGTCATGTAAACATGTCTGAACCGACTAGAAATTGTTTCTTCACTTTGTCAGTAAACATCTAGTTATAACACCGTTCAACTTACTTAGGAGATTAGTACGGAAATATAGAAGTAATACAAGTAAATGCTGTGTTGAGTCCTAAACAGAACACGGTAAATGTTTTTGGACCAAATACCTCCATGAAATATTTAGAGCTTGTGTAAATTTGTATTCTCGTCCAAA